>NW_028225180.1:91743055-91818055 GCF_052327205.1 Somniosus microcephalus | reverse complement strand
CTATGTTCGCTAAGTCTGTACCTTGTCAAGGTTCTTCTCAGTTTGTTATCCTTTACCATGGTCAGGTAATCAGCTATGTTGTATTGTCTGTTTAGGGCCAAGTAGCAATTGAGTTTGCTTTGGGTTTTTGTTGTTTCTGCCCAATATGACAGATATTTTTCCTTTTGCTTAGCGACGATTGTGTTGGGTCGAATTCTTTGTGTTACCCTGTCACTGTCCTGGGGCTGGTTATTGTTAGTATTGTTATTAGTTACTTTATTGAGTCCCAGGACTAGTTGACTGAGGGTATTCTTCTTTATGGTCAGCTCTTGGCATTTCAGGGCGTCGTAGTGATAGCATTGGGGGTTGCTCATTTGTAGGTGATTCCAAAATTTGGTGGCTCTTTTTTGGATAGTGATTATTAATGGGTATTGGCCTAGTTCCGCCCTGCATGCGTTGTTTACTGTTTTCCTTTGAGTCCGGAGGATACTTTTACAGAATTCCGCATGTAGGATCTCAATTGGGTGTTTGTCCCATTTTGCAAAATCTTGTTGTGTTAGTGGTCCCCAGACCTCACTGCCATAGAGTGCAATTGGTTCAATTACTGATTTGAAAATTTTGAGCCAAATGCTAATTGGGATTTCTATTTGGATTGATTTTTTGATGGCATAGAAAGCCCTTCTTGCTTTCTCTTTCAGTTCATTCACAGCCAGTTTGAAGTTTCCCGTAGAACTGATTTTTAAGCCCAAGTATGTGTAGTGAGTGGTTTGTTCAATTTTGGTTGTTCCTACTGTGAAATTTATTGTGGGTCCATGTTGTTTGGATCTTTGCTGGAACACAAGGACTTTGGTTTTTTGGGGATTTATTGTCAGGGCCCAAGTCTGGCAGTACAACTCCAGCAGGTCCAGGTTCTGCTGTAGACCCTCCTTAGTTGGTGACAGCAGAACCAGGTCGTCGGCATAGAGGAGGAATTTAACCTTGGATTCATATAGGGTGAGGCCGGGTGCTGTAGATTGTTCAAGTAGTTTTGCCAATCCATTTATGTAAATATTAAAGAGTGTCGGTGAGATTGGCGAGCCCTGCGTCACCCCCACTCTCTCACACACACTCTCACACACTCTCACACACACTCTCACACACACACTCACACACACACTCTCACTCACACTCACAGGGAAACTTGAACCATTTGAACTTTATTTTATGGCGCTTATTTGTTCAAGCATTCCCTCATCTGAGCTGTCGGCTGTAGCCCAGATGACAGATGTGATGTCATAGAGGTCACTCCAAAGGTGTGTCGGTATTTACAGGGGGTCCCCGGGAGTGTGTCAGTATTTACAGGGGGTCCCCGGGAGTGTGTCAGTATTTACAGGGGGTCCCCGGCAGTGTGTCAGTATTTACAGGGGGTCCCTGGGTGTGTGTCAGTATTTACAGGGGGTCCCCGGGAGTGTGTCAGTATTTACAGGGGGTCCCCAGGAGTGTGTCAGTATTTACAGGGGGTCCCCGGGAGTGTGTCAGTATTTACAGGGGGTCCCTGGGAGTGTGTCAGTATTTACAGGGGGTCCCCGGGAGTGTGTCAGTGTTTACAGGGGGTCCCCGGGAGTGTGTCAGTATTTACAGGGAGTCCCCGGGAGTGTGTCAGTATTTACAGGGGGTCCCCGGGAGTGTGTCAGTATTTACAGGGGGTCCCCGGGAGTGTGTCAGTATTTACAGGGGGTCCCCGGGCGTGTGTCAGTATTTACAGGGGGTACCCGGGAGTGTGTCAGTATTTACAGGGTGTCCCCGGGAGTGTGTCAGTATTTACAGGGCGTCCCTGGGCGTGTGTCAGTATTTACAGGGGGTACCCGGGAGTGTGTCAGTATTTACAGGGAGTCCCCGGGAGTGTGTCAGTATTTACAGGGGGTCCCCGGGAGTGTGTCAATGTTTACAGGGGGTCCCCGGGCGTGTGTCAGTATTTACAGGGGGTCCCCGGGAGTGTGTCAGTATTTACAGGGGGTCCCCGGGAGTGTGTCAGTATTTACAGGGGGTCCCCGGGAGTGTGTCAATGTTTACAGGGGGTCCCCAGGCGTGTGTCAGTATTTACAGGGTGTCCCCGGGAGTGTGTCAGTATTTAAAGGGGGTCCCCGGGAGTGTCAGTATTTACAGGGGGTCCCCGGGAGTGTGTCAGTATTTGCAGGGGGTCCCCGGGAGTGTGTCAGTATTTACAGGGGGTCCCTGGGAGTGTGTCAGTATTTACAGGGGGTCCCCGGGAGTGTGTCAGTATTTACAGGGGGTCCCTGGGAGTGTGTCAGTATTTACAGGGGGTCCCTGGGAGTGTGTCAGTATTTACAGGGGGTCCCCGGGAGTGTGTCAGTATTTACAGGGGGTCCCCGGGAGTGTGTCAGTATTTACAGGGAGTCCCCGGGAGTGTGTCAGTATTTACAGGGGGTCCCCGGGAGTGTGTCAGTATTTACAGGGGGTCCCCGGGAGTGTGTCAGTATTTACAGGGGGTCCCCGGGCGTGTGTCAGTATTTACAGGGAGTCCCCGGGAGTGTGTCAGTATTTACAGGGGGTCCCCGGGAGTGTGTCAATGTTTACAGGGGGTCCCCGGGCGTGTGTCAGTATTTACAGGGGGTCCCCGGGAGTGTGTCAGTATTTACAGGGGGTCCCCGGGAGTGTGTCAGTATTTACAGGGGGTCCCCGGGAGTGTGTCAATGTTTACAGGGGATCCCCGGGCGTGTGTCTGTATTTAGAGGGGGTCCCCGGGAGTGTGTCAGTATTTACAGGGGGTCCCCGGGAGTGTCAGTATTTACAGGGGGTCCCCGGGAGTGTGTCAGTATTTACAGGGGGTCCCCGGGAGTGTGTCAGTATTTACAGGGGGTCCCCGGGCGTGTGTCAGTATTTACAGGGGGTCCCCGGGAGTGTGTCAATTTTTACAGGGGGTCCCCAGGAGTGTGTCAGTATTTACAGGGGGTCCCCGGGAGTGTCAGTATTTACAGGGGGTCCCCGGGAGTGTGTCAATGTTTACAGGGGGTCCCCGGGCGTGTGTCAGTATTTACAGGGGGTCCCCGGGAGTGTGTCAGTATTTACAGGGGGTCCCCGGGAGTGTGTCAATGTTTACAGGTGGTCCCCGGGCGTGTGTCAGTATTGACAGGGGGTCCCCGGGAGTGTGTCAGTATTTACAGGGGGTCCCCGGGAGTGTCAGTATTTACAGGGGGTCCCTGGGAGTGTGTCAATGTTTACAGGGGGTCCCCGGGCGTGTGTCAGTATTTACAGGGGGTCCCCAGGAGTGTGTCAGTATTTACAGGGGGTCCCCGGGAGTGTGTCAGTATTTACAGGGTGTCCCCGGGAGTGTGACAATGTTTACAGGGGGTCCCCGGGCGTGTGTCAGTATTTACAGGGGGTCCCCGGGAGTGTGTCAGTATTTACAGGGGGTCCCCGGGAGTGTCAGTATTTACAGGGGGTCCCCGGGAGTGTGTCAGTATTTACAGGGGGTCCCCGGGAGTGTGTCGGTATTTACAGGGGGTCCCCGGGAGTGTCAGTATTTACAGGGGGTCCCCGGGAGTGTGTCAGTATTTACAGGGGGTCCCCGGGAGTGTGTCAGTATTTACAGGGGGTCCCCGGGCGTGTGTCAGTATTACAGGGAGTCCCCAGGAGTGTGTCAGTATTTACAGGGGGTCCCCGGGAGTGTGTCAATGTTTACAGGGGGTCCCCGGGCGTGTGTCAGTATTTACAGGGGGTCCCCGGGCGTGTGTCAGTATTTACAGGGGGTCCCCGGGAGTGTGTCAGTATTTACAGGGGGTCCCCGGGAGTGTCAGTATTTACAGGGGGTCCCCGGGAGTGTGTCAGTATTTACAGGGGGTCCCCGGGAGTGTGTCAGTATTTACAGGGGGTCCCCGGGCGTGTGTCAGTATTACAGGGAGTCCCCGGGAGTGTGTCAGTATTTACAGGGGGTCCCCGGGAGTGTGTCAATGTTTACAGGGGGTCCCCGGGCGTGTGTCAGTATTTACAGGGGGTCCCCGGGAGTGTGTCAGTATTTACAGGGGGTCCCCGGGAGTGTGTCAGTATTTACAGGGGGTCCCCGGGAGTGTGTCAATGTTTACAGGGGGTCCCCGGGCGTGTGTCAGTATTTACAGGGGGTCCCCGGGAGTGTGTCAGTATTTACAGGGGGTCCCCGGGAGTGACAGTATTTACAGGGGGTCCCCGGGAGTGTGTCAGTATTTACAGGGGGTCCCCGGGAGTGTGTCAGTATTTACAGGGGGTCCCCGGGCGTGTGTCAGTATTTACAGGGGGTCCCCGGGAGTGTGTCAATGTTTACAGGGGGTCCCCGGGAGTGTGTCAATGTTTACAGGGGGTCCCCAGGAGTGTGTCAGTATTTACAGGGGGTCCCCGGGAGTGTGTCAGTATTTACAGGGGGTCCCCGGGAGTGTCAGTATTTACAGGGGGACCCCGGGAGTGTGTCAGTATTTACAGGGGGTCCCCGGGAGTGTGTCAGTATTTACAGGGGGTCCCCGGGAGTGTGTCGGTATTTACAGGGGGGTCCCCGGGAGTGTGTCGGTATTTACAGGGGGTCCCCCGGAGTGTGTCGGTATTTACAGGGGGTCCCCGGGAGTGTGTCAGTATTTACAGGGGGTACCCGGGAGTGTGTCAGTATTTACAGGGGGTCCCCGGGAGTGTGTCAGTATTTACAGGGGGGCCCCGGGAATGTGTCACTATTTGCAGGGGGTCCCCGGGAGTGTGTCAGTGTTTACAGGGGGTCCCCGGGAGTGTGTCAGTATTTACAGGGGGTCCCCGGGAGTGTGTCAGTATTTACAGGGGGTACCCGGGAGTGTGTCAGTATTTACAAGGGGTCCCCGGGAGTGTGTCAGTATTTACAGGGGGTCCCCGGGAGTGTGTCAATGTTTACAGGGGGTCCCCGGGCGTGTGTCAGTATTTACAGGGGGTCCCCGGGAGTGTGTCAATGTTTACAGGGGATCCCCGGGAGTGTGTCAATGTTTACAGGGGGTCCCCAGGAGTTTGTCAGTATTTACAGGGGGTCCCCGGGAGTGTGTCAGTATTTACAGGGGGTCCCCGGGAGTGTCAGTATTTACAGGGGGTCCCCGGGAGTGTGTCAGTATTTACATGGGGTCCCCGGGAGTGTGTCAGTATTTACAGGGGGTCCCCGGGAGTGTGTCGGTATTTACAGGGGTGTCCCCGGGAGGGTGTCAGTATTTACAGGGGGCCCCCGGGAGTGTGTCAGTATTTACAGGGGGTACCCGGGAGTGTGTCAGTATTTACAGGGAGTCCCCGGGAGTGTGTCAGTATTTACAGGGGGTCCCCGGGAGTGTGTCAATGTTTACAGGGGGTCCCCGGGCGTGTGTCAGTATTTACAGGGAGTCCCCGGGAGTGTGTCAATGTTTACAGGGGGTCCCCGGGAGTGTGTCAATGTTTACAGGGGGTCCCCAGGAGTGTGTCAGTATTTACAGGGGGTCCCCGGGAGTGTGTCAGTATTTACAGGGGGTCCCCGGGAGTGTCAGTATTTACAGGGGGTCCCCGGGAGTGTGTCAGTATTTACAGGGGGTCCCCGGGAGTGTGTCAGTATTTACAGGGGGTCCCCGGGAGTGTGTCGGTATTTACAGGGGGGTCCCCGGGAGTGTGTCAGTATTTACAGGGGGTCCCCGGGAGTGTGTCAGTATTTACAGGGGGTACCCGGGAGTGTGTCAGTATTTACAGGGGTCCCCGGGAGTGTGTCAGTATTTACAGGGGGTCCCCGGGAGTGTGTCACAATTTACAGGGGGTCCCCGGGAGTGTGTCAGTGTTTACAGGGGGTCCCCGGGAGTGTGTCAGTATTTACAGGGGGTCTCCGGGAGTGTGTCAGTATTTACAGGAGGTACCCGGGAGTGTGTCAGTATTTACAGGGGGTCCCCGGGAGTGTGTCAGTATTTACAGGGGGTCCCCGGGAGTGTGTCAGTATTTACAGGGGGTCCACGGGAGTGTATCAGTATTTACAGGGGGTCCCCGGGAGTGTCAGTATTTACAGGGGGTCCCCGGGAGTGTGTCAGTATTTACAGGGGGTCCCCTTGAAAATCTTGAAAAACTCAAGGACCTGCGACCAGGAAAAGCTTGCGGGACAGACGGCATACTAAACGAGATGATTAAACACGCAGACGACAAACTGAAACTGGCTATCCTAAAACTCTTCAATTTGGTTCTGAGTGTCGGTTATTTCCCTGACATCTGGAACAAAGGACTCATAACACCCATATACAAAAGTGGGGACAAAATCGACCCAAACAACTATCGAGGCATCTGTGTATACAGTAACCTGGGGAAGGTATTCTGTAGCATCATAAACAAAAGACTTATAAACTTCCTTGAAGAGCACAATGTCTTGAGTAAAAGCCAAATTGGATTCCTGCCAAACTATAGAACATCCGATCATATCTTCACCCTACAGACCCTAATTGACAAACACGTTCACCATAACAAAAGCAAAATCTACGCATGCTTTGTAGATTTCCAGAAGGCTTTCGACTCCATCTGGCATGACGGTTTATTCCTGAAACTTATCGAAAGCGGGGTAGGAGGGAAAACATATGATGTAATTAAATCAATGTATACAAACAATAAATGTGCAGTTAAAATTGGAGACAAACAAACAAAATACTTCCCACAGGGGCGGGGGGTGACGCAGGGCTCGCCAATCTCACCGACACTCTTTAATATTTACATTAATGGATTGGCAAAACTACTTGAACAATCTACAGCACCCGGCCTCACCCTATATGAATCCAAGGTTAAATTCCTCCTCTATGCCGACGACCTGGTTCTGCTGTCACCAACTAAGGAGGGTCTACAGCAGAACCTGGACCTGCTGGAGTCGTACTGCCAGACTTGGGCCCTGACAATAAATCCCCAAAAAACCAAAGTCCTTGTGTTCCAGCAAAGATCCAAACAACATGGACCCACAATAAATTTCACAGTAGGAACAACCAAAATTGAACAAACCACTCACTACACATACTTGGGCTTAAAAATCAGTTCTACGGGAAACTTCAAACTGGCTGTGAATGAACTGAAAGAGAAAGCAAGAAGGGCTTTCTATGCCATCAAAAAATCAATCCAAATAGAAATCCCAATTAGCATTTGGCTCAAAATTTTCAAATCAGTAATTGAACCAATTGCACTCTATGGCAGTGAGGTCTGGGGACCACTAACACAACAAGATTTTGCAAAATGGGACAAACACCCAATTGAGATCCTACATGCGGAATTCTGTAAAAGTATCCTCCGGACTCAAAGGAAAACAGTAAACAACGCATGCAGGGCGGAACTAGGCCAATACCCATTAATAATCACTATCCAAAAAAGAGCCACCAAATTTTGGAATCACCTACAAATGAGCAACCCCCAATGCTATCACTACGACGCCCTGAAATGCCAAGAGCTGACCATAAAGAAGAATACCCTCAGTCAACTAGTCCTGGGACTCAATAAAGTAACTAATAACAATACTAACAATAACCAGTCCCAGGACAGTGACAGGGTAACACAAAGAATTCGACCCAACACAATCGTCGCTAAGCAAAAGGAAAAATATCTGTCATATTGGGCAGAAACAACAAAAACCCAAAGCAAACTCAATTGCTACTTGGCCCTAAACAGACAATACAACATAGCTGATTACCTGACCATGGTAAAGGATAACAAACTGAGAAGAACCTTGACAAGGTACAGACTTAGCGAACATAGCCTAGCAATCGAAAAAGGCAGACACAGGCAGACCAGGCTGCCAAGAGAAGACAGGATATGCTCTCACTGCAGTCAGGGAGTAGTTGAGACAGAGATGCACTTCCTCACAGCCTGTGGAAAATATCAGGGCATCAGAGAGAATTTCTACCAAAAATTCTCACAAATATGCCCTGAATTCAGAAATCTGACTGACAACCAAAAACTCCCATTCCTACTGGGGGAGGAGAGAAGCTGTGTAACACTGGCGGCACACTATGTTACAGCTTGCCATGAACAGAGGGACAACCAGTAAACTAAGACAAGAGTATATATAAACAAGGCGAATGTATATTTATAAAGTCAGGGATATACCTGTTTATACACTATGAATGGAACCGCGTTTATGTGTTCAACCATAAATGTATTTTGATGCTTTGGCAACATAAGATGTACCTTATCATGCCAATAAAGCGATTTGTATTGTATTGTACAGGGGGTCCCCAGGAGTGTGTCAGTATTTACAGGGGGTCCCTGGGAGTGTGTCAGTATTTACAGGGGGTCCCCGGGAGTGTGTCAGTATTTACAGGGGGTCCCCGGGAGTGTGTCAGTATTTACAGGGGGTCCCCGGGAGTGTGTCACTATTTACAGGTGGTCCCCGGGAGTGTGTCAGTGTTTACAGGGGGTCCCCGGGAGTGTGTCAGTATTTACAGGGGGTCCCCGGGAGTGTGTCAGTATTTACAGGGGGTCCCCGGGAGTGTCAGTATTTACAGGGGGTCCCCGGGAGTGTGTCAGTATTTACAGGGGGTCCCCGGGAGTGTGTCAATGTTTACAGGGGGTCCCCGGGCGTGTGTCAGTATTTACAGGGGGTCCCCGGGAGTGTGTCAATGTTTACAGGGGGTCCCCGGGAGTGTGTCAATGTTTACAGGGGGTCCCCGGGCGTGTGTCAGTATTTACAGGGGGTCCCCGGGAGTGTGTCAGTATTTACAGGGGGTCCCCGGGAGTGTCAGTATATACAGTGGGTCCCCGGGAGTGTGTCAGTATTTACAGGGAGTCCCCGGGAGTGTCAGTATTTACAGGGGGTCTCCGGGAGTGTGTCAGTATTTACAGGTGGTCCCCGGGAGTGTGTCAGTATTTACAGGGGGTCCCCGGGAGTGTGTCAGTGTTAAAGGGGGTCCCCGGGAGTGTGTCAGTATTTACAGGGGGTCCCCGGGAGTGTGTCAGTATTTACAGGGGGTACACGGGAGTGTGTCAGTATTTACAGGGGGTCCCCGGGAGTGTGTCACTATTTACAGGGGGTCCCCGGGAGTGTGTCAGTGTTTACAGGGGGTCCCCAGGAGTGTGTCAATGTTTACAGGGGGTCCCCGGGCGTGTGTCAGTATTTACAGGGGGTCCCCGGGAGTGTGTCAGTATTTACAGGGGGTCCCCGGGAGTGTGTCAGTATTTACAGGGTGTCCCCGGGCGTGTGTCAGTATTTACAGGGGGTCCCCGGGAGTGTGTCAGTATTTACAGGGGGTCCCCAGGAGTGTGTCAATGTTTACAGGGGGTCCCCGGGCGTGTGTCAGTATTTACAGGGGGTCCCCGGGAGTGTGTCAGTATTTACATGGGGTCCCCGGGAGTGTCAGTATTTACAGGGGGTCCCCGGGAGTGTGTCAGTATTTACAGGGGGTCCCCGGGAGTGTGTCAATGTTTACAGGGGGTCCCCGGGCGTGTGTCAGTATTTACAGGGGGTCCCCGGGAGTGTGTCAATGTTTACAGGGGGTCCCCGGGAGTGTGTCAATGTTTACAGGGGGTCCCCAGGAGTGTGTCAGTATTTACAGGTGGTCCCCGGGAGTGTGTCAGTGTTTACAGGGGGTCCCCGGGAGTGTCAGTATTTACAGAGGGTCCCCGGGAGTGTGTCAGTATTTACAGGGGGTCCCCGGGAGTGTGTCATTATTTACAGGAGGTCCCCGGGAGTGTGTCGGTATTTACAGGGGGATCCCCGGGAGTGTGACAGTATTTACAGTGGGTCCCCGGGAGTGTGTCAGTATTTACAGGGGGTCCCCGGGAGTGTGTCAGTATTTACAGGGGGTACCCGGGAGTGTGTCAGTATTTACAGGGGGTCCCCGGGAGTGTGTCAGTATTTACAGGGGGTCGCCGGGAGTGTGTCACTATTTACAGGGGGTCCCCGGGAGTGTGTCAGTGTTTACAGGGGGTCCCCGGGAGTGTGTCAGTATTTACAGGGGGTCCCCGGGAGTGTGTCAGTATTTACAGGGGGTACCCGGGAGTGTGTCAGTATTTACAGGGGGTCCCCGGGAGTGTGTCAGTATTTACAGGGGGTCCCCGGGAGTGTGTCAGTATTTACAGGGGGTCCCTGGGAGTGTGTCAGTATTTACAGGGGGTCCACGGGAGTGTGTCAGTATTTACAGGGGGTCCCTGGGAGTGTGTCATTATTTACAGGGGGTCCCTGGGAGTGTGTCAGTATTTACACGGGGACCCTGGTAGTGTGTCAGTATTTACAGGGGGTCCCCGGGAGTGTGTCAGTATTTACAGGGGGTCCCCAGGAGTGTGTCAGTATTTACAGGGGGTCCCCGGGAGTGTGTCAGTATTTACAGGAGGTCCCTGGGAGTGTGTCAGTATTTACAGGGGGTCCCCGGGAGTGTGTCAGTGTTTACAGGGGGTCCCCGGGAGTGTGTCAGTATTTACGGGGAGTCCCCGGGAGTGTGTCAGTATTTACAGGGGGTCCCCGGGAGTGTGTCAGTATTTACAGGGGGTCCCCGGGAGTGTGTCAGTATTTACAGGGGGTCCCTGGGAGTGTGTCAGTATTTACAGGGTGTCCCCGGGAGTGTGTCAGTATTTACAGTGTGTCCCCGGGAGTGTGTCGGTATTTACAGGGGGTCCGTGGGAGTGTGTCAGTATTTACAGCGTGTCCCCGGGAGTGTGTCAGTATTTACTGGGGGTCTCTGGGAGTGTGTCAGTGTTTACAGGGGGTCCCCGGGAGTGTGTCGGTATTTACAGGGGGTCCCCGGGAGTGTGTCAGTGTTTACAGGGGGTACCCGGGAGTGTGTCGGTATTTACAGGAGGTCCCCGGGAGTGTGTCAGTGTTTACAGGGGGTACCCGGGAGTGTGTCGGTATTTACAGGGGGTCCCCGGGAGTGTGTCGGTATTTACAGGGGGTCCCTGGGAGTGTGTCAGTATTTACAGGGTGTCCCCGGGAGTGTGTCGGTATTTACAGGGGGTCACTGGGAGTGTGTCGGTATTTACAGGGTGTCCCCGGGAGTGTGTCAGTATTTACAGGGTGTCCCCGGGAGTGTGTCAGTATTTACTGGGGGTCTCTGGGAGTGTGTCAGTGTTTACAGGGGGTCCCCGGGAGTGTGTCAGTGTTTACAGGGTGTCCCCGGGAGTGTGTCAGTATTTACAGGGGGTACCCGGGAGTGTGTCAGTATTTACAGGGTGTCCCCGGGAGTGTGTCGGTATTTACAGGGGGTCCCCGGGAGTGTGTCAGTGTTTACAGTGGGTACCCGGGAGTGTGTCAGTATTTACAGGGTGTCCCCGGGAGTGTGTCAGTATTTACAGGGGGTCCCTGGGAGTGTGTCAGTATTTACAGGGGGTCCCCGGGAGTGTGTCGGTATTTACAGGGGGTCCCCGGGAGTGTGTCAGTATTTACAGGGGTCCCCGGGAGTGTGTCAGTGTTTACAGTGGGTACCCGGGAGTGTGTCAGTATTTACAGGGGGTCCCCGGGAGTGTGTCAGTATTTACAGGGGGTCCCTGGGAGTGTGTCGGTATTTACAGGGGGTCCCCGGGAGTGTGTCGGTATTTACAGGGGGTCACTGGGAGTGTGTCAGTATTTACAGGGGTCCCCGGGAGTGTGTCACTATTTACAGGGGGTCCCTGGGAGTGTGTCAGTATTTACAGGGTGTCCCCGGGAGTGTGTCAGTATTTACAGGGGGTCCCTGGGAGTGTGTCGGAATTTACAGGGTGTCCCCGGGAGTGTGTCAGTGTTTACAGGGGGTCCCCGGGAGTGTGTCAGTATTTACAGGGGGTCCCCGGGAGTGTGTCAGTATTTACAGGGGGTCCCCGGGAGTGTGTCTGTATTTACAGGGAGTCCCCGGGAGTGTGTCAGTATTTACAGGGTGTCCCCGGGAGTGTGTCGGTATTTACAGGGGGTCCCCGGGAGTGTGTCAGTATTTACAGGGGGTCCCTGGGAGTGTGTCAGTATTTACAGGGTGTCCCCGGGAGTGTGTCAGTATTTACAGGGGGTCCCTGGGAGTGTGTCAGTATTTACAGGGTGACCCCGGGAGTGTGTCAGTATTTACAGGGTGTCCCCGGGAGTGTGTCGGTATTTACAGGGGGTCCCTGGGAGTGTGTCAGTATTTACAGGGTGTCCCTGGGAGTGTGTCAGTATTTACTGGGGGTCTCTGGGAGTGTGTCAGTGTTTACAGGGGGTCCCCGGGAGTGTGTCGGTATTTACAGGGGGTCCCCGGGAGTGTGTCAGTGTTTACAGGGGGTACCCGGGAGTGTGTCGGTATTTACAGGAGGTCCCCGGGAGTGTGTCAGTGTTTACAGGGGGTACCCGGGAGTATGTCGGTATTTACAGGGGGTCCCCGGGAGTGTGTCGGTATTTACAGGGGGTCCCTGGGAGTGTGTCAGTATTTACAGGGTGTCCCCGGGAGTGTGTCGGTATTTACAGGGGGTCCCCGGGAGTGTGTCAGTATTTACAGGGGGTCCCCGGGAGTGTGTCTGTATTTACAGGGAGGCCCCGGGAGTGTGTCAGTATTTACAGGGTGTCCCCGGGAGTGTGTCAGTATTGACGGGGGTCCCCGGGCGTGTGTCAGTGTTTACAGGGGGTCCCCGGGAGTGTGTCGGTATTTACAGGGGGTCCTCGGGAGTGTGTCATTATTTACAGGGTGTCCCCGGGAGTGTGTCGGTATTTACAGGGGGTCCCCGGGAGTGTGTCGGTATTTACAGGGGGTCCCCGGGAGTGTGTCAGTATTTACAAGGTGTCCCCGGGAGTGTGTCGGTATTTACAAGGTGTCCCCGGGAGTGTGTCAGTATTTACCGGGGGTCCCCGGGAGTGTGTCAGTATTTACAGGGGGTCCCCAGGAGTGTGTCGGTATTTACAGGGGTCCCCGGGAGTGTGTCGGTATTTACAGGGGGTCCCCGGGAGTGTGTCGGTATTTACAGGGTGTCCCCGGGAGTGTGTCGGTATTTACAGGGGGTCCCCGGGAGTGTGTCGGTATTTATAGGGGGTCCCCGGGAGTGTGTCGGTACACACGCTGAAGATGGGCTGCTGAATTTTTAGTGTTTTTAGTGTTTAAAGTGGGGGAAAAAAAGGTTCATTTCAAGTTTTAAAAGGTTTTAAAGTTAAATTTAGTTCTAGTTAAGTTAATTTAGTTTGTTTAGTTAAGTTTAAGTTTAGTTTAGTCTAGATTAAGTAAGGAAGGAAAAGAGCACCAAAGAGACCACCAAAGGAAAAACAACCAGAGGAAATTAGAAAAAAAAAGCCAAAGAAAAAAAAGAAATAAGGGAAAAAAAAAATATACAAACCAAAGAACAGCGGCCGCACGGGGCCACAGCAGCAGCAGAAGCGAGGTGACTCGGCCGCATCGGGAACCGAGGCGCGAAGGCCGCACGGAGACGCAGCGGCAGCCGGAGCGAGGAGACTCGGGGAGGCCGCTTCGGGAAACGAGGCGAATCGGGGAGGCCGCACGGAGACTCAGCGGCAGCCGGAACGAGGTGACTCGGGGAGCCCGAGCGGCGAACGAGACACGGCCCGATCGGCGGCCGCAGTCCAGCACCCGAGCGACGACCGCAGTCCAGCACCCGAGCGACGGCCGCAGTCCAGCACCCAAACGGCGAACGAGGCACAGCCCGAGCGGCGGCTGGGCTAGAAAGCCCGGGAAAGGCCCGAGGAGCCAGGCCCAGAGACCTCTGAGGAGAAGGGGAGCAACCAGAAGGCTTCCAGAAGCAAACCAAGACTGTGAGTACAGGGCCCAGGGAGGGAGACTGAAGCCAGGGAAAGGCCCGAGGAGCCAGGCCGAGACAGAGGCACAGAGACCTCTGAGGGGGAGGGGAACAGCCCGAAGGCACCGGGAAACAGCGGCTCACAGACCCAGACCTGAGAAGGGTGAACCCAGAAGCCGAGGCCCAGGGACCACGGGGTCGGAGAGGGGGACCGGGAAAGTTCGCGAACAGGGAGAGGGAAACACCAAACCCGGGGCCCCAGAAAAGCTTATTCTAAGATCAACAATACTTTACCAAAAATGAGCGAATCAGAAGATCCACAACAGCCCCGCTTCCAGATTCCCCCCAACACCGCAAAAAAAGCTATAAAAGCGATCAAGCATGAGCAGATGAGAGAAAAACCAGAAACACTTTTTGCTGACTGTTACAACAATGGGACAAAAAGTAACCTCATTTTCTACTCAGATCAGCCAGTGGCTTGGATCACAGCAATAAAATTACACTATACCAATGTTAAGCTAGATAATACCGCAAATGGGTCCATAATGAAAATTAACACACCAGGAGACAGTTCAACTACGACGGTCAACGCGTACAATACCGGAACAATATTAGTGCAAGGCAACCTCGACAAATTTGCAACGGCCTTCAGGACACTGAAAAAATTAACTAAGGGGGGAAGGAACAGCCCCAGAGTGGCCCGCACTCCCCCCAACATTGACAACTTACCAGGAGAAAATCTGCCTGGTCAGGAGGTGAACGAGCCACACAGTTCAAACCAGACACTAACCCCGGGGAACCACAGCCACACGATACAACTGACAAACCCCAGCATAACTACCAGGGAGGAAGCCACACATAGTCCCCCTACCATTCCCAGCTCACCAAGAGAAGAGCAGCATAGCCAGGAAGTGAGTGAGCCCTCCAGGGCCGACCAGCCTAGCCAGGAAGTGAGTGAGCCTTCCAGGGCCGACCAGACACATACCCCGGGATCACACAGCCAGATACAACCAAAAGATAAATTTAATCAATTAGAGATAGAGATGGTTAAACTTAGAGAGGACTTCCTCAAAATGAATGACGATCAAAATCAGGAGAGGGAGAGACACAAGAGAGAGCTGAAGCTACTTGAGAACCAGGTGAATCTACTTAGGAATCAGGTGAAAGAGCTGCAGGAAAAAGAAGAGAGCCATAGAGGAGAGATAACACCATTAGACCAGCAACCAGAGGCTAGAGATAAGACAAGACAGAGCCGGACGGAACAGCTGCACTCCCACACGGAACAAAAGCAACAGACACACAATACAAGGGGTGCCACACAGACCGACCAGCATACTGATTCGCAATCTTCCCCCACCACCGTGGAACCACAAGCGGGCCGCTCACAAGAGGTACGCACACACCAGACACCCCAGCCCAGCACACACACTATGAGTCCAAGCGAAAGCCACCAGACAGTAAACACAAACAAGGCTGACGTCGTAATACTCATAGACTCAAATGGGAAATTTCTATGGGAGAAAAAGCTATTCCCTAGAAGTAAAGTAGAAAAGATCTGGTGCCCAACAACAAACAGAGCCATGGGATGGCTGACCAAAGCCAGATTAGGCTCCCCCCAACACATAATAATACACACGGGCACAAATGACCTAAAGACCCAACAGAAAGAAGTAGCAACATCGCTCAGAGCAATGATTAGGAAAGCAAGCAGTACATTTCCAAACACTAGAATCACTGTTTCCACAATATTGCCGAGAACAGACTTCAACAACAACACAATTCATGAGATAAATGCCAGCATAGCAAGAGACTGCGAATCAAACCACAACGTACACCTGGCCCAACACCCCACCCTCGATGAGGAATGTCTTTACGACCACGTCCACATCCAAAGGCAAAGAATATCGATCTTTGCTAAAGCCCTGAAGGACGTCGCTTTTAACCGGGTCCATACCCAGACTCCAAGAGGACCCCCCCCCGACCACCAGAGATCAGCGGGGTACAGATCAGGAACACTACAAGGACCACCAACACACCAACCGAGACCAGAGAGGATCCCCATGCAAAACAACAATATCAGACCTGCACCACTCCTGTCCCACAGGGGAATAGGACTGCTCCCAGCCAGACAGAGGGAGAGATGCACAGGATGTACGCAATACCTCAGACAGAAACAATCCATTAAGAGACAATAAGCAGATGTGCAGCAGCATCTACTTCTGCCTTATGGATCAAGGACTAATTAATAGAAAGAACTGTAACCAAATTGTATTAACTTTTGTAGACAACTGATGTGATCTTTTTTTTCCCACACTTAGACACGACAAACACGTACCACTCTTTAACCTATCATAGTAAAAGATCAAACTTAACATGAAATCCTTATATATTTCGACCTGGAATATCCAAGGTCTACGCTCTTCACTGCGAGAAGTGAAAAGTAGGACCCCAGAGTTCATAGATGAAACTAAAGACCTAGATATTATCATTTTACAGGAAACTTGGTATAAAGGAAAAGGACACACTGGCTGTCCCCAAGGGTACACTGAGCTAGTGGTCCCCTCCAATAAATTACCAAGTGTAACCCAAGGCAGAGACTCCGGAGGCATACTGATCTGGTTTAAAACAGAACTTAAGAATTACATCAAATTTATAAAAAAGGGCGAAAACCATATGTGGCTCAAACTTGAGAGGGAGATTATCTCAAACACCCAAGATGTTTACATTTGCGCACTTTATATCCCTCCAATCGATTCCCCGTACTTTAAAGAGGACACCTTCTCCAACATGGAGGGGGAAATTATCCAATACCAGGCCCAGGGGAACGTGTTGATCTGTGGGGACCTCAATTCAAGAACGGGCGAAGAACCAGACTTCACCAATAATCAGGGAAACAATTACGTTTTCGGGAATAACCACTTTGACATCCCTTCCCTTCCATACAGGCATAACTGCGACAAGCAGTCAAATACCAACGGAAAACAGCTACTACAGCTCTGTCGAAACCTGGGTCTGTACATTGTCAATGGTAGGTTCATAGGAGACCTCCTAGGAAGATCGACCTATTGCTCACCTCTTGGCTGCAGCACAGTAGACTATATGATTACAGACTTAGACCCATCCTCTTTCAGAGCATTCACAGTCAAACCACAAACAACACTGTCAGATCACAGTCAAATTACTATGTTCCTCAAAAAGACAGAAACAAACAACATAGAAACACAACCCAGTAAACTGTACAACACCAAAAAATCGTACAGATGGGCCAAAAACGACACGGAAAAATACCAGAAAACAATTAGCAATGCATCAACTCAAGCTCTCTTAGACACCTTTCTGGATAACATATACACTCACAATAAAGAAGGCGTAAACCGGGCAGTTAGTAAACTAAACAATATTTTTGATAATTTGGCAACAAATGCAAACTTGAAAGCTCGCAAGAACAAACCCAAAACAAAAAACTATGAAAAATGGTTTGACCGAGATTGCCATAACATGAGGAAAAAACTTAGAAAAATATCAAACCAAAAACACAGACATCCAGAAAACGAGGAACTACGCCTTACTTATTGTCAGACACTAACACAATACAGAAACACACTCAGAACCAAAAAAGAGCAATATATTAAGAATACACTCAGCTCCATGGAGGAATCCATTGATTCCAATTGTTTCTGGGAAAACTTGAAAACACTACACAAAAAACAACACGACGATTTGGCCATTCAAAATGGGGACACATGGGTAAACCACTTTGAAAAATTATACCAGAAAAACACACTAAGACCAGAGCAACACCAAATATGCAAAAAACTGGAAAAGCTAGAAATGGGCATAAAAGATAACCAAAACCCGCTGGACGCCATAATAACAGAAAAAGAACTTCTTGAAAAACTCAAGGACCTGCGACCAGGAAAAGCCTGCGGGACAGATGGCATACTAAACGAGATGATTAAACACACAGACAACAAAATGAAACTGGCTATCCTAAAACTCTTCAACTTGGTTCTGAGTGTCGGTTATTTCCCTGATATCTGGAACAAAGGACTCATAACGCCCATATACAAAAGTGGGGACAAAATCGACCCAAACAACTATCGAGGCATCTGTGTAAACAGTAACCTGGGGAAGGTATTCTGTAGCATCATAAACAAAAGACTTATAAACTTCCTTGAGGAGCACAATGTCTTGAGTAAAAGCCAAATTGGATTCCTGCCAAACTATAGAACATCCGATCATATCTTCACCCTACAGACCCTAATTGACAAACACGTTCACCATAACAAAAGCAAAATCTACGCATGCTTTGTAGATTTCCAGAAGGCTTTCGACTCCATCTGGCATGACGGTTTATTCCTGAAACTTATCGAAAGCGGGGTAGGAGGGAAAACATATGATGTAATTAAATCAATGTATACAAACAACAAACGTGCAGTTAAAATTGGAGACAAACAAACAAAATACTTCCCACAGGGGCGGGGGGTGACGCAGGGCTCGCCAATCTCACCGACACTCTTTAATATTTACATAAATGGATTGGCAAAACTACTTGAACAATCTACAGCACCCGGCCTCACCCTATATGAATCCAAGGTTAAATTCCTCCTCTATGCAGACGACCTGGTTCTGCTGTCACCTACTAAAGAGGGGCTACAGCAAAACCTGGACCTGCTGGAGTCGTACTGCCAGACTTGGGCCCTGACAATAAATCCCCAAAAAACCAAAGTCCTTGTGTTCCAGCAAAGATCCAAACATCAGGGACCCAAAATAAATTTCACAGTAGGAACAACCAAAATTGAACAAACCACTAACTACACATACTTGGGCTTAAAAATCAGTTCTACGGGAAACTTCAAACTGGCTGTGAATGAACTGAAAGAGAAAGCAAGAAGGGCTTTCTATGCCATCAAAAAATCAATCCAAATAGAAATCCCAATTAGCATTTGGCTCAAAATTTTCAAATCAGTAATTGAACCAATTGCACTCTATGGCAGTGAGGTATGGGGACCACTAACTCAACAAGAATTTGCAAAATGGGACAAACACCCAATTGAGATCCTACATGCAGAATTCTGTAAAAGTATCCTCCGGACTCAAAGGAAAACAGTAAACAATGCATGCAGGGCGGAACTAGGCCAATATCCATTAATAATCACTATCCAAAAAAGAGCCACCAAATTTTGGAATCACCTACAAATGAGCAATCCCCAATGCTATCACTACGACGCCCTGAAATGCCAAGAGCTGACCATAAAGAAGAATACCCTCAGTCAACTAGTCCTGGGACTCAGTGAAGTAACTACTAACAATACTAACAATAACCAGCCCCAGGACAGTGACAGGGTAACACAAAGAATTCGACCCAACACAATCGTCGCTAAGCAAAAGGAAAAATATCTGACATATTGGGCAGAAACAACAAAAACCCAAAGCAAACTCAATTGCTACTTGGCCCTAAACAGACAATACAACATAGCTGATTACCTGACCATGGTAAAGGATAACAAACTGAGAAGAACCTTGACAAGGTACAGACTTAGCGAACATAGCCTAGCGATCGAAAAAGGCAGACAGAGGCAGACCAGGCTGCCAAGAGAGGACAGGATATGCTCTCACTGCAGTCAGGGAGTGGTGGAGACAGAGATGCACTTCCTCACAGCTTGTGGAAAATATCAGGGCATCAGGGAGAATTTCTACCAAAAATTCTCACAAATATGCCCTGATTTCAGAAATCTGAATGACAACCAAAAACTCCCATTCCTACTGGGAGAGGAGAGAAGCTGTATAACACTGGCGGCACACTATGTTACAGCTTGCCATGAACAGAGGGACAACCAGTAAACTAAGAAAAGAATATATATAAACAATGCAAATGTATATTTATACACTCAGGGATATACCTGTTTATACACTGTATGAATAGAACTGCGTTTATGTGCTAAACCATAAATGTATTTTGATGCTTTGGCAACATAAGATGTAACTTATCATGCCAATAAAGCGATTTGAATTCTGAATTGTGAATTTACAGGGTGTCCCCGGGAGTGTGTCGGTATTTACAGGGGGTCCCCGGGAGTGTGTCGGTATTTACAGGGGGTCCCTGGGAGTGTGTCAGTATTTACAGGGTGTCCCCGGGAGTGTGTCAGTATTTATTGGGGGTCCCCGGGAGTGTGTCAGTATTGACGGGGGTCCCCGGGCGTGTGTCAGTGTTTACAGGGGGTCCCCGGGAGTGTGTCAGTATTTACAGGGTGTCCCCGGGAGTGTGTCGGTATTTACAGGGGGTCCCCGGGAGTGTGTCGGTATTTACAGGGGGTCCCTGGGAGTGTGTCAGTATTTACAGGGTGTCCCCGGGAGTGTGTCGGTATTTACAGGGGGTCTCTGGGAGTGTGTCAGTGTTTACAGGGGGTCCCCGGGAGTGTGTCAGTATTTACAGGGTGTCCCCGGGAGTGTGTCGGTATTTACAGGGGGTCCCCGGGAGTGTGTCGGTATTTACAGGGGGTCCCTGGGAGTGTGTCAGTATTTACAGGGTGTCCCCAGGAGTGTGTCGGTATTTACAGGGGGTCTCTGGGAGTGTGTCAGTGTTTACAGGGGGTCCCCGGGAGTGTGTCAGTATTTACAGGGTGTCCCCGGGAGTGTGTCGGTATTTACAGGGTGTCCCCGGGAGTGTGTCAGTATTTACCGGGGGTCCCCGGGAGTGTGTCAGTATTTACAGGGGGTCCCCGGGAGTGTGTCGGTATTTACAGGGGGTCCCCGGGAGTGTGTCCGTATTTACAGGGTGTCCCCGGGAGTGTGTCGGTATTTACAAGGGGTCCCCGGGAGTGTGTCGGTATTTACAGGGGGTCCCCGGGAGTGTGTCGGTATTTACAGGGTGTCCCCGGGAGTGTGTCGGTATTTACAGGGGGTCCCCGGGAGTGTGTCGGTATGTACAGGGTGTCCCCGGGAGTGTGTCGGTATTTACAGGGGGTCCCTGGGAGTGTGTCGGTATTTACAGGGTGTCCCCGGGAGTGTGTCAGTATTTACTGGGGGTCTCTGGGAATGTGTCAGTGTTTACAGGGGGTCCCCGGGAGTGTGTCAGTATTGACGGGGGTCCCCGGGCGTGTGTCAGTGTTTACAGGGGGTCCCCGGGAGTGTGTCAGTATTTACAGGGTGTCCCCGGGAGTGTGTCGGTATTTACAGGGGGTCCCCGGGAGTGTGTCGGTATTTACAGGGGGTCCCTGGGAGTGTGTCAGTATTTACAGGGTGTCCCCGGGAGTGTGTCAGTATTTACTGGGGGTCTCTGGGAGTGTGTCAGTGTTTGCAGGGGGTCCCCGGGAGTGTGTCAGTATTTACAGGGTGTCCCCGGGAGTGTGTCGGTATTTACAGGGGGTCCCTGGGAGTGTGTCAGTATTTACAGGGTGTCCCCGGGAGTGTGTCAGTATTTACAGGGTGTCCCCGGGAGTGTGTCGGTATTTACAGGGGGTCCCCGGGAGTGTGTCAGTGTTTACAGGAGGTACCCGGGAGTGTGTCAGTATTTACAGGGTGTCCCCGGGAGTGTGTCAGTATTTACAGGGGGTCCCTGGGAGTGTGTCAGTATTTACAGGGGGTCCCCGGGAGTGTGTCAGTATTTACAGGGGGTCCCTGGGAGTGTGCCAGTATTTACAGGGGGTCCCCAGGAGTGTGTCAGTATTTATAGGGGGTCCCCAGGAGTGTGTCATTATTTACAAGGGGTCCCCGGGAGTGTGTCAGTATTTACAGGGGTTCCCCGGGAGTGTGTCGGTATTTACAGGGGGTCCCCGGGAGTGTGTCGGTATTTACAGGGGGTCCCCGGGAGTGTGTCGGTATTTACAGGGGGTCCCCGGGAGTGTGTCGGTATTTACAGGGGGTCCCCGGGAGTGTGTCGGTATTTACAGGGGGTCCCCGGGGAGTGTGTCATTATTTACAAGGTGTCCCTGGGAGTGTGTCAGTATTTACAGGGGTTCCCCGGGAGTGAGTCGGTAGTTACAGGCGGTCCCCGGGAGTGTGTCAGTATTTACAGGGGGTCCCCGGGAGTGTGTCAGTATTTACAGTGGGGCCACTGGGAGTGTGTCAGTATTTGCAGGGTGTCCCCGGGAGTGTGTCGGTATTTACAAGGGGTCCCTGGGAGTGTGTCAGTATTTACAGGGTGTCCCCGGGAGTGTGTCAGTATTTACTGGGGGTCTCTGGGAGTGTGTCAGTGTTTACAGGGGGTCCCCGGGAGTGTGTCAGTATTTACAGGGGGTACCCGGGAGTGTGTCAGTATTTACAGGGTGTCCCCGGGAGTGTGTCGGTATTTACAGGGGGTCCCCGGGAGTGTGTCAGTGTTTACAGGGCGTACCCGGGAGTGTGTCAGTATTTACAGGGTGTCCCCGGGAGTGTGTCAGTATTTACAGGGGGTCCCTGGGAGTGTGTCAGTATTTACAGGGGGTCCCCGGGAGTGTGTCACTATTTACAGGGGGTCCCTGGGAGTGTGTCAGTATTTACAGGGGGTCCCCGGGATTCTGTCAGTATTTACTGGGGGTCTCTGGGAGTGTGTCAGTGTTTACAGGGGGTACCCGGGAGTGTGTCAGTATTTACAGGGTGTCCCCGGGAGTGTGTCAGTATTTACAGGGGGTCCCTGGGAGTGTGTCGGTATTTACAGGGGGTCCCCGGGAGTGTGTCAGTGTTTACAGGGGGTCCCCGGGAGTGTGTCAGTATTTACAGTGGGGCCCCGGGAGTGTGTCAGTATTTACAGGGGGTCCCCGGGAGTGTGTCTGTATTTACAGGGAGTCCCCGGGAGTGTGTCAGTATTTACAGGTTGTCCCCGGGAGTGTGTCGGTATTTACAGGGGGTCCCCGGGAGTGTGTTGGTATTTACAGGGGGTCCCCGGGAGTGTGTCGGTATTTACAGGGGGTCCCCAGGAGTGTGTCAGTATTTACAGGGTGTCCCCGGGAGTGTGTCGGTATTTACAGGGGGTCTCTGGGAGTGTGTCAGTGTTTACAGGGGGTCCCCGGGAGTGTGTCAGTATTTACAGGGTGTCCCCGGGAGTGAGTCGGTATTTACAGGGTGTCCCCGGGAGTGTGTCAGTATTTACCGGGGGTCCCCGGGAGTGTGTCAGTATTTACAGGGGGTCCCCGGGAGTGTGTCGGTATTTACAGGGGGTCCCCGGGAGTGTGTCCGTATTTACAGGGTGTCCCCGGGAGTGTGTCGGTATTTACAGGGGGTCCCCGGGAGTGTGTCGGTATTTACAGGGGGTCCCCGGGAGTGTGTCGGTATTTACAGGGTGTCCCCGGGAGTGTGTCGGTATTTACAGGGGGTCCCCGGGAGTGTGTCGGTATGTACAGGGTGTCCCCGGGAGTGTGTCGGTATTTACAGGGGGTCCCTGGGAGTGTGTCGGTATTTACAGGGTGTCCCCGGGAGTGTGTCAGTATTTACTGGGGGTCTCTGGGAATGTGTCAGTGTTTACAGGGGGTCCCCGGGAGTGTGTCAGTATTGACGGGGGTCCCCGGGCGTGTGTCAGTGTTTACAGGGGGTCCCCGGGAGTGTGTCAGTATTTACAGGGTGTCCCCGGGAGTGTGTCGGTATTTACAGGGGGTCCCCGGGAGTGTGTCGGTATTTACAGGGGGTCCCCGGGAGTGTGTCAGTATTTACTGGGGGTCTCTGGGAGTGTGTCAGTGTTTGCAGGGGGTCCCCGGGAGTGTGTCAGTATTTACAGGGTGTCCCCGGGAGTGTGTCAGTATTTACTGGGGGTCTCTGGGAGTGTGTCAGTATTTACAGGGGGTCCCCGGGAGTGTGTCGGTATTTACAAGGGGTCCCCGGGAGTGTGTCAGTGTTTACAGGGGGTCCCCGGGAGTGTGTCGGTATTTACAGGGGGTCCCCGGGAGTGTGTCAGTAGTTACAGGGTGTCCCCGGGAGTGTGTCAGTATTTACATGGGGTCCCTGGGAGTGTGTCAGTATTTACAGGGTGTCCCCGGGAGTGTGTCAGTATTTACATGGTGTCCCCGGGAGTGTGTCGGTATTTACAGGGGGTCCCCGGGAGTGTGTCAGTGTTTACAGGGGGTACCCGGGAGTGTGTCAGTATTTACAGGGTGTCCCCGGGAGTGTGTCAGTATTTACAGGGGGTCCCTGGGAGTGTGTCAGTATTTACAGGGGGTCCCCGGGAGTGTGTCAGTATTTACAGGGGGTCCCTGGGAGTGTGTCAGTATTTACAGGGGGTCCCCAGGAGTGTGTAAGTATTTATAGGGGGTCCCCAGGAGTGTGTCATTATTTACAAGGGGTCCCCGGGAGTGTGTCAGTATTTACAGGGGTTCCCCGGGAGTGTGTCGGTATTTACAGGGGGTCCCCGGGAGTGTGTCGGTATTTACAGGGGGTCCCCGGGAGTGTGTCGGTATTTACAGGGGGTCCCCGGGAGTGTGTCGGTATTTACAGGGGGTCCCCGGGAGTGTGTCGGTATTTACAGGGGGTCCCCGGGAGTGTGTCAGTATTTACAGGGGTTCCCCGGGAGTGTGTCAGTATTTACAGGGGGTCCCCCGGGAGTGTGGCAGTATTTACAGGGGGTCCCCGCGAGTGTGTCAGTATTTACAGGGGGTCCCCGGGAGTGTGTCAGTATTTACAGGGGGTCCCCGGGGAGTGTGTCATTATTTACAAGGTGTCCCTGGGAGTGTGTCAGTATTTACAGGGGTTCCCCGGGAGTGAGTCGGTAGTTACAGGCGGTCCCCGGGAGTGTGTCAGTATTTACAGGGGGTCCCCGGGAGTGTGTCAGTATTTACAGTGGGGCCACTGGGAGTGTGTCAGTATTTGCAGGGTGTCCCCGGGAGTGTGTCAGTATTTACAGGGGGTCCCCGGGAGTACGTTAGTATTTACCTGGGGTCCCCGGGAGTGTGTCGGTATTTACAGTGGGCCCCCGGGAATGTGTCGGTATTTACAGTGGGCCCCCAGGAGTGTGTCAGTATTTACAGGGGGTCCCCAGGAGTGTGTCAGTATTTACAGGGGGTCCCCGGGCGTGTGTCTGTATTTATAGGGGGTCCTTGGGAGTGTGTCAGTATTTACAGGGGGTCCCCGGGAGTGTGTCAGTGTTTACAGGGGGTCCCCGGGAGTGTGTCTGTATTTACAGGGAGTCCCCGGGACTGTGTCAGTATTTACAGGGTGTCCCCGGGAGTGTGTCGGTATTTACAGGGTGTCCCCGGGAGTGTGTCGGTATTTACAGGGGGTCCCCGGGAGTGTGTCGGTATCTACAGGGGGTCCCCGGGAGTGTGTCGGTATTTACAGGGGGTCCCCGGGAGTGTGTCCGTATTTACAGGGTGTCCCCGGGAGTGTGTCAGTATTTACAGGGGGTCCCCGGGAGTGTGTCAGTATTGACGGGGGTCCCCGGGCGTGTGTCAGTGTTTACAGGGGGTCCCCGGGAGTGTGTCAGTATTTACAGGGTGTCCCCGGGAGTGTGTCGGTATTTACAAGGGGTCCCTGGGAGTGTGTCAGTATTTACAGGGTGTCCCCGGGAGTGTGTCAGTATTTACTGGGGGTCTCTGGGAGTGTGTCAGTGTTTACAGGGGGTACCCGGGAGTGTGTCAGTGTTTACAGGGTGTCCCCGGGAGTGTGTCAGTATTTACAGGGGGTACCCGGGAGTGTGTCAGTATTTACAGGGTGTCCCCGGGAGTGTGTCGTTATTTACAGGGGGTCCCCGGGAGTGTGTCAGTGTTTACAGGGGGTACCCGGGAGTGTGTCAGTATTTACAGGGTGTCCCCGGGAGTGTGTCAGTATTTACAGGGGGTCCCTGGGAGTGTGTCAGTATTTACAGGGGGTCCCCGGGAGTGTGTCACTATTTACAGGGGGTCCCTGGGAGTGTGTCAGTATTTACAGGGGGTCCCCGGGATTCTGTCAGTATTTACTGGGGGTCTCTGGGAGTGTGTCAGTGTTTACAGGGGGTACCCGGGAGTGTGTCAGTATTTACAGGGTGTCCCCGGGAGTGTGTCAGTATTTACAGGGGGTCCCTGGGAGTGTGTCGGTATTTACAGGGGGTCCCCGGGAGTGTGTCAGTGTTTACAGGGGGTCCCCGGGAGTGTGTCAGTATTTACAGTGGGGCCCCGGGAGTGTGTCAGTATTTACAGGGGGTCCCCGGGAGTGTGTCTGTATTTACAGGGAGTCCCCGGGAGTGTGTCAGTATTTACAGGTTGTCCCCGGGAGCGTGTCGGTATTTACAGGGGGTCCCCGGGAGTGTGTCGGTATTTACAGGGGGTCCCCGGGAGTGTGTCGGTATTTACAGGGGGTCCCCGGGAGTGTGTCGGTATTTACAGGGGGTCCCCGGGAGTGTGTCGGTATTTACAGGGTGTCCCCGGGAGTGTGTCAGTATTTACAGGGGGTCCCCGGGAGTGTGTCGGTATTTACAGGGGGTCCCCGGGAGTGTGTCAGTATTTACTGGGGGTCTCTGGGAGTGTGTCAGTGTTTACAGGGGGTACCCGGGAGTGTGTCAGTATTTACATGGTGTCCCCGGGAGTGTGTCAGTATTTACAGGGGGTCCCTGGGAGTGTGTCAGTATTTACAGGGGGTCACGGGAGTGTGTCACTATTTACAGAGGGTCCCTGGGTGTGTGTCAGTATTTACAGGGGTTCCCCGGGAGTGTGTCAGTATTTACTGGGGGTCTCTGGGAGTGTGTCAGTGTTTACAGGGGGTACCCGGGAGTGTGTCAGTATTTACAGGGTGTCCCCGGGAGTGTGTCAGTATTTACAGGGGGTCCCTGGGAGTGTGTCGGTATTTACAAGGGGGCCCCGGGAGTGTGTCAGTGTTTACAGGGGGTCCCCGGGAGTGTGTCAGTATTTACAGGGGGTCCCCGGGAGTGTGTCAGTATTTACAGGGGGTCCCCGGGAGTGTGTCTGTATTTACAGGGAGTCCCCGGGAGTGTGTCAGTATTTACAGGGTGTCCCCGGGAGTGTGTCGGTATTTACAGGGGGTCCCCGGGAGTGTGTCGGTATTTACAGGGGGTCCCCGGGAGTGTGTCGGTATTTACAGGGGGTCCCCGGGTGTGTGTCTGTATTTACAGGGGGTCCCCGGGAGTGTGTCAGTATTTACAGGGTGTCCCCGGGAGTGTGTCAGTATTTACAGGGGGTCCCCGGGAGTGTGTCAGTATTTACAGGGGGTCACTGGGAGTGTGTCAGTATTTACAGGGTGTCCCCGGGAGTGTGTCAGTATTTACAGGGTGTCCCCGGGAGTGTGTCGGTATTTACAGGGGGTCCCCGGGAGTGTGTCGGTATTTACAGGGGGTCCCCGGGAGTGCGTCAGTATTTACAGGGGCTCACTGGGATTGTGTCGGTATTTACAGGGGGTCCCCGGGAGTGTGTCGGTATTTACAGGGGGTCTCCGGGAGTGTGTCAGTATTTACAGGGGACCCCAGGAGTGTGTCAGTATTTGCAGGCGGTCCCCAGGAGTGTGTCAGTATATACAGGGGGTCACTGGGAGTGTGTCGGTATTTACAGGGGCTCTCCGGGAGTGTGTCAGTATTTACAGGGGGTCTCCGGGAGTGTGTCAGTATTTACAGGGAGTCCCCGGGAGTGTGTCGGTATTTACAGGAGGTCCCCGGGAGTGTGTCGGTATTTACAGGGGGTCTCCGGGAGTGTGTCGGTATTTACAGGAGGTCCCCGGGAGTGTGTCGGTATTTACAGGGGGTCCCCGGGAGTGTGTCGGTATTTACAGGGGGTCTCCGGGAGTGTGTCGGTATTTACAGGAGGTCCCCGGGAGTGTTGCAGTATTTACAGGAGGTCCCCGGGAGTGTGTCGGTATTTACAAGGGGTCCCCGGGAGTGTGTCGGTATTTACAGGGGGTCTCCGGGAGTGTGTCGGTATTTACAGGAGGTCCCCGGGAGTGTGTCGGTATTTACAGGGGGTCCCCGGGAGTGTGTTGGTATTTAGAGGGGGTCCCCGGGAGTGTGTCAGTATTTACAGGGGGTCCCCGGGAGTGTGCCAATATTTACAGGGGGTCCCCAGGAGCGTGTCAGTATTTACAGGGGGTCCCCGGGAGTGTGTCAGTATTTACAGGTGGTCCCCGGGGAATGTGTCGGTATTTACAGGGGGTCCCCGGGAGTGTGTCTGTATTTACAGGGGGTCCCCAGGAGTGTGTTGGTATTTACAGGGGGTCCCTGGGAGTGTGTCGGTATTTACAGGGGGTCCCGGGAGTGTGTCAGTATTTACAGGGGGTCCCTGGGAGTGTGTCCGTATTTACAGGGGGTCCCCGGGAGTTTGTCAGTATTTACAGGGGGTGCGCGGGTGTGTGTCAGTATTTACAGGGGGTCCCCGGGAGTGTGTACGTATTTACAGGGGGTCCGCGGGCGTGTGTCAGTATTTACAGGGGGTCCCCGGGAGTGTGTCCGTATTTACAGGGGGTCCCCGGGAGTGTGTCAGTATTGACAAAGGTGTCCCTGGGAGTGTGTCAGTATTTACAGGGTGTCCCCGGGAGTGTGTCAGTATTTACAGGGGGTCCCCGGGAGTGTGTCAGTATTTACAGGGGGTCCCCGGGAGTGTGTCAGTATTTACAGGGGGTCCCTGGGGGTTTGTCAGTATTTACAGGAGGGTCCCCGGGAGTGTGTCAGTATTTACAGGGGGTCTCCAGGAGTGTGTTGGTATTTACAGGGGGTCCCTGGGAGTGTGTCGGTATTTACAGGGTGTCCCTGGGAGTGTGTCGGTATTTACAGGGGGTCCACGGGAGTGTGTCAGTATTTACAGGGGGTCCCCGGGAATGTGTCAGTATTTACAGGGAGTCCCCGGGAGTGTGTCAGTATTTACAGGGGGTCCTCGGGAGTGTGTCGGTATTTACAGGGGGTCCCCGGGAGTGTGTCAGTATTTACAGGGTGTCCCCGGGAGTGTGTCAGTATTTACAGGGGGTCCCCGGGAGTGTGTCAGTGTTTATAGGGTGTCCCCGGGTGTGTGTCAGTATTTACAGGGGGTCCCCGGGAGTGTGTCAGTATTTACAGGGGGTCCCCAGGAGTGTGTCAGTATTTACAAGGGGTCCCCAGGATTGTGTCAGTATATACAGGGGGTCCCCGGGAGTGTGTCAGTATTTACCGGGGGTCCCCGGGAGTGTGTCAGTATTTACAGGGGGTCCCCGGGAGTGTGTCAGTATATACAGGGGGTCCCCGGGAGTGTGTCAGTATTTGCAGGCGGTCCCCAGGTGTGTGTCAGTATATATAGGGGGTCACTGGGAGTGTGTCGGTATTTACAGGGGGTCCCCGGGAGTGTGTCAGTATTTACAGGGGGTCCCCGGGAGTGTGTCAGTATTTACAGGGGGTCTCCGGGACTGTGGCAGTATTTACAGGGGGTCCCCGGGAGTGTGTCAGTATTTACAGGGGGTCCCCGGGAGTGTGTCAGTATTTACAGGGGGTCCCCGGGGATTGTGTCATTATTTACAAGGTGTCCCTGGGAGTGTGTCAGTATTTACAGGGGTTCCCCGGGAGTGTGTCGTTATTTACAGGCGGTCCCCGGGAGTGTGTCAGTATTTACAGGGGGTCCCCGGGAGTGTGTCAGTATTTACAGTGGGGCCACTGGGAGTGTGTCAGTATTTGCAGGGTGTCCCCGGGAGTGCGTCAGTATTTACAGGGGGTCCCCGGGAGTACGTTAGTATTTACCGGGGGTCCCCGGGAGTCATAGAGTCATAGGCCTAGAAATTATCTGGCCTTAGCGCCGCTTTTGAGGCGCTAGAGGGCCTAGCGCCGAAGTTATGGCCAGTTTAGAAATTGACAGGGGCCCTAAATCGGCGTTAGGCCGGTAGCGCTGCGACGGCACCGATGACGTCATCGGTGTGCGCAGCGTCTCGGTTGCCATGGTAACCCGCCCGAACTCGGAAATTGAGTTGCGGCCGCCTCGCCCGTGGCAGCCGCAAGCAACGTTCTGGCAGAGGTGCCTTACAGAACTTTGCGCCGGCGCATTAAAGGCCCCGCGGCGGCCGGCCGCTTTCCCGCCGGCCGCCTGGCCGCAGCTCCCTCCCCGGACTTCCCCCCGCCACCCCCCCCCGAACAGAAGCAAGCCCGGCACTTGTCCGAGGTGCCGGGCTCATTTTTAAAAAGATTATCGCGGGCCGCGGCCGGGTGCAGGCAGCTCCTCCTTAACGGAAGGAGGAGGCCTGCACTTCCCGAGCCTGCCGCACCGCAGCGGGCGCTGCAGCGCCGGAATAGCGCCGCAATGCGGCGCGTGGCGCCAGTTTTGAGGCGATGAGACCCCTCAGTAGCGCCGGCAGCCGTTTGGGCGCGGCGCTACTGAATTTTTGGTGCGCGCAGGGGGACTTAGCGCCGGCACTAACTTCCGGCGCTAAAGCCCTCGCTGCGCCAAAACCGAATTTCTAGGCCATAGAGTTTTACAGCACAGAAAGAGGCCCTTCGGCCCATCGTGTCTGCGCCGCCCATCCATCCCTGTCCAGTCTAATCCCATTTTCCAGCATTTGGTCCATAGCCTTGTATGCAATGGCATTTCAAGTGCTCATCCAAATGCTTCTTGAATGTTGTGAGGGTTTCTGCCTCCACCACCCTTTCAGGCATTGAGTTCCACATTCCAACCACCCTCTGGGTGAAAAAGTTCCTCCTCAAATCCCCTCTAAATCTCCTGCCCCTTACCCTTAATCTATGCCCCCTTGTTATTGACCCCCCCACTAAGTGGAAAAGTTCCTCTTTATCTACCCTATCTATGCCCCTCATTATTTTGTACACCTCAATCAGGTCCCCCCTCAGCCTTCTCTGCTCCAAGGAAAACAACTCCAGCCTGTCCAGCCTCTCTTCATAGCTGAGGCGCTCCATCCCAGGTAACATCCTGGTGAATCTTCTCTGCACCCTCTCCAAAGCAATCACATCCTTCCTATAGTGAGGCGACCAGAACTGCACACAGTACTCCAGCTGTGGCCTCACCAGCGTTTTGTACAGTTCCATCATAACCTCCCTGCTCTTATATTCTATGCCTCGGCTAATGAAGGCAAGTATCCCATATGCCTTTTTAACCACCTTATCTACCTGCTCCGCTGCCTTCAGGGATCTATGTACATGTACACCAAGGTCCCTCTGACCCTCTGTACTTCCTAGGGTCCTACCACTCATTGTGTATTCCCTTGCCTTATTTGTCCGTCCAAAATGCATCACCTCGCACTTTTCAGGGTTAAATTCCATTTGCCACTTTTCCGCCCATCTGACCAACCCGTTTATATCGTCCTGTAGCCGGAGGCTTTCCTCCTCGCAATTTACCACCCCACCAATTTTCGTGTCATCTGCGAACTTACTGATCATACCTTTTACATTCTCATCCAAATCATTTATGTAGATCACAAACAATAAGGGACCCAGCACCGATCCCTGAGGTACCCCACTGGACACAGGCTTCCAGTCACAAAAGCAACCTTCGACCATCACCCTCTGCCTCCTGCCACTCAGCCAGTTTAGGATCCAACGCGCCAAGGCACCCTGGATCCCATGGGCTCTTACCTTCTTGACCAGTCTCCTATGCGGGACTTTGTCAAAAGCTTTACTGAAGTCCATGTAAACCACATCCACAGCATTTCCCTCATCCACCCCACTAGTCACCCCCTCGAAAAATTCGATCAGATTTGTTAGACATGATTTACCCTTGACAAAGCCATGCTGACTATCCCCGATTAATCCTTGCCTCTCCAAGTGGAGATTAATTTTGTCCCTCAGAATTTTTTCCAATAATTTCCCCACCACAGATGTTAGACTCACTGGCCTGTAATTCCCTGGTTTATCCCTGCTACCCTTCTTGAATAATGGTACTACATTAGCTGTTCTCCAGTCCTCTGGTACATCCCCTGTGGCCAGAGAGGTTCTGAAAATTAGTGTCAGAGCCCCTGCAATCTCCTCCCTTGCCTCCCACAGCAGCCTGGGATACATCTCGTCCGGGCCTGGGGATTTATCCACTTTTTGGCCCGCTAAAACCGCTAGCACCTCCTCCCTCTCGATGCTAATATGTTCAAGTATGTCACAGTCCCCTTGCCCGATTTCTATGTCTGCATCGTCTTTCTCCATAGTGAACACAGATGCAAAAAATTCATTTAAAACCCCGCCTACATCCTCTGTCTCTACACACAGATTGCCACTTTGGTCCCTAATGGGCCCTACCCTTTCCCTGGTTATCCTCTTGCCCTTAATATACTTATAAAACATCTTAGGATTTTCCTTTATTTTGCTCGCCAGTGTTATTTCATGGCCCCTCCTCGCCCTCCTAATTTCTTTTTTAAGTATGCCCCTGCACTTTTTATACTCCTCTAGGGCTTCTTCCGTCTTTAGTCTTTTGTAACTGCCAAAAGCCCCCCTCTTATTTCTAATGCATTTTTGTATATCCCTTGTCATCCAAGGTTCCCTTTGCTTGTTGGTCCCACCCTTGACCTTTACAGGAACATGTTGGCGTTGTACTCTCTCTATTTCCCTTCTGAAAGTCTCCCACTGTTTTGATGTGGATTTTCCTATAAGCAGCTGCTCCCAGTCCACTTTGGCCAGATCCTGCCTTATCATATTAAAATCGGCCTTCCCCCAATTTAGAACCCTTATTTCCGGGCCGTCTTTGTCTTTTTCCATGACCACCTTAAATCTCACCGAATTATGGTCACTGTCGCCAAAATGCTCTCCTACTGACACTTCCACCACTTGCCCGGCTACATTCCCCAGAATTAGGTCCAGTACCGCCCCCTCTCTTGTAGGACTTTCTACATGTTGGCTCAAAAAGCTCTCCTGGATGCACTTTAAGAATTCTGCACCCTCTAAGCCTTTCACACTCTGACTGTCCCAATTTATATTGGGGAAGTTGAAATCCCCCACTATTATTACCCTATTATTTTCGCACTTCTCTGAGATTTGCCTACATATCTGTTCCTCTATCTCCCCCTGACTGTTTGGGGGCCTATAGTACACTCCCAGCAAAGTGCTTGCCCCCTTTTTGTTTTTAAGTTCTACCCATATGGCCTCATTAGAGGAACCCGCTAATATATCATCCCTCCTTACAGCAGTAATTGACTCCTTAATTAATATTGCAACACCCCCTCCCCTTTTACACCCCCCTCTGTCTCGCCTGAAGATTCTATACCCCGGAATATTGAGCTGCCAGTCCTGACCCTCCCTCAACCATGTCTCCGTGATAGCAACAATATCGTACTCCCATGTGTTCAACAACAACTTCAGTTCATCCACCTTATTTGCAAGACTCCTTGCATTAAAATAAATGCCTTCCAGCCCTGCCATATTCTCTTTTGCCTTCACATATTTGCTCTGCCTTCCCAGCTGACTTGTTTTTCCCTCTGTATTTGGCCGTAAATCACCCCCTACTATAGCTCCACTCTGTACCCCAACCCCCTGCCAAGTTAGTTTAAACCCTCCCCAGCAGTGCTAGCAAACCTCCCCGCAAGGATATTGGTTCCCCCCTGGTTCAGGTGTAAACCGTCCGACTTGTACAAGTCCCACCTTTCCCAGAAGCAGACCCAGTGATCCAGGAAACTAAAGCCCTCCCCCCTGCACCATCCCTTTAACCACGCATTCATGTGTTCTATCTTCCTATTCCTATACATACTAGCACGTGGCACCGGGAGTAATCCAGAGATTACAACCCTTGAAGTCCTGCTCCTTAATCCTTCACCTAGCTCCCTAAATTCTTGCTGCAGGACCTCATCCCTCTTTTTACCTATGTCGTTGGTACCAATGTGGACCACGACCACTGGCTGTTCTCCCTCCCCCTCCAGAATGCCCTGCAGCCGCTCAGTGACATCCTTGACCCTGGCACCAGGGAGGCAACAAACCATCCTGGATTCACGTCTACGGCCACAGAAACGCCTATCTGTTCCCCTTACTATAGAATCCCCTACCACTATTGCTCTCCCACTCTTTTTCCCCCCTTCCTGGGCAGCAGGAGCACCCCCAGTGCCAGGAAGTTGGCCGCTGCTGCCTTCCCCTGGTGAGTCATCCCCCTCAACAGTATCCAAAGCGGTATACTTGTTTGAAAGGGGGATGTCCGCAGGGGTTCCCTGCACTACCTGCCTGCCTTTGTTGCCCCGCCTGATGGTCACCCCCTGTGCTGCCCTACCCTGAGGCGTGCACAACTCGCTAAATGTGTTATCCACGAGCCTTTCAGCATCGCGCACGCTCCAAAATTCATCCACCCGCAGCTCGAGCGCCGCAATGCGGTCTACAAGTAGCTGCAGCTGGATGCATTTCCCGCACACATGGTCGTCAGGGACACTGGCAGCATCCCTGACTTCCCACATAGAGCAGGAGGAGCAGAGCACGGGTCTGAACTCTCCTGCCATGACTTACCCCTTTAATTACTTTAAAAAATTTATTCAATACCCCAGTTACAGGTATGCTCCAGGGCGCTTTATTTATCAACTATCCCCACTACACCACAGAAACCTAACACCACAGAATTCAAGCTTGTATTGAAAAAAGAGAAATACTCACCAACCAATCACCTACCTGCTCCCTGGTGACGTCACACACCGATTACCTTTTACCTCTCTCCCCGCTGCTGAGTTGGTAAGCCTCGCCTCTCTCCGGTTTTTATACCGGTCTCACCACGCTGCTCCCGACTGGTCTCGGGCCTCGCTGGTCGCCGGGTTTTCTCCCGAGCTCCTCCTCGCTGCTCCCGCTGGTCCCGACTGGTCTCGGGCCTCGCCTCTCTCCGGTTTTTATACCGGTCTCACCACGCTGCTCCCGACTGGTCTCGGGCCTCGCTGGTCGCCGGGTTTTCTCCCGAGCTCCTCCTCGCTGCTCCCGCTGGTCCCGACTGGTCTCGGGCCTCGCCTCTCTCCGGTTTTTATACCGGTCTCACCACGCTGCTCCCGACTGGTCTCGGGACTCGCTGGTCGCCGGGTTTTCTCCCGAGCTCCTCCTCGCTGCTCCCGCTGGTCCCGACTGGTCTCGGGCCTCGCCTCTCTCCGGTTTTTATACCGGTCTCACCACGCTGCTCCCGACTGGTCTCGGGCCTCGCTGGTCGCCGGGTTTTCTCCCGAGCTCCTCCTCGCTGCTCCCGCTGGTCCTGGTATTTACAGTGGGCCCCCGGGAGTGTGTCAGTATTTACAGGGTATACCCGGGAGTCTGTCAGTATTTACAGGGTATCCCCGGGAGTGTGTCAGTATTTACAGGGGGTCCCCGGGAGTATGTCACTATTTACAGGGAGTCCCCAGGAGTGTGGCTGTATTTACAGGGGGTCCCCGGGAGTGTGTCGGTATTTACAAGGGGTCCCCGGGAATGTGTCAGTATTTACAGGGAGTCCCCGGGAGTGTGTCGGTATTCACAGGGGGTCCCCGGGAGTGTGTCAGTATTTACAGGAGGGTCCCCGGGAGTGTGTCGGTATTTACAGGGGGTCCCTGGGAGTGTGTCGGTATTTACAGGGGGTCCCCGGGAGTGTGTCAGTATTTACAGGGGGTCCCCGGGAGTGTGTCGGTATTTACAGGGGGTCCCCGGGAGTGTGTCAGTATTTACAGGGGGTCCCCGGGAGTGTGTCAGTATTTACAGGGGGTCCCCGGGAGTGTGTCAGTATTTACAGGGGGTCCCCAGGAGTGTGTCGGTATTTACAGGGGGTCCCCGGGAGTGTGTCAGTATTTACAGGAGGTCCCTGGGAGTGTGTCAGTATTTACAGGTGGTCCCTGGGAGTGTGTCAGTAGTTACAGGGTGTCCCCGGGAGAGTGTCAGTATTTACAGGGGGTCCCCAGGAGTGCGTTAGTATTTGCCGGGGGTCCCCGGCAGTGTGTCAGTGTTTACAGAGGGTCCCCGGGAGTGTGTCAGTGTTTACAGGGGGTCCCCGGGATTGTGTCAGTCTTTACAGGGTGTCCCCGGCAGTGTGTCAGTATTTACAGGGGGTCCCCGGGAGTGTGTCAGTATTTACAGGGGGTCACTGGGAGTGTGTCAGTATTTTCAGCGGGTCCCCGGGGGTGTCAGTATTTACAGGGTGTCCCGGGAGTGTGTCAGTATTTACAGGGGTCCCCGGGAGTGTGTCAGTATTTACAGGGGGTCCCCGGGAGTGTGTCAGTATTGACGGGGGTCCCCGGGAGTATGTCAGTATTTACAGGGGGTCCCCGGGAGTGTGTCAGTATTTATAAGGGGTCCCCGGGAGTGTGTCAGTATTTACAGGGGGTCCTTGGGAATGTGTCAGTATTTACAGGGGGTCCCCGGGAGTGTGTCAGTATTTACAGGGGATCCCCGGGAGTGTGTCAGTATTGACGGGGGTCCCCGGGAGTGTGTCAGTATTTACAGGGGGTCCTTGGGAATGTGTCAGTATTTACAGGGGGTCCCCGGGAGTGTGTCAGTATTGACGGGGGTCCCCGGGAGTGTGTCAGTATTTACCGGGGGTCCCCGGGAGTGTGTCAGTATTTACAGGGGGTCCCCGGGAGTGTGTCAGTATTTACCGGGGGTCCCCGGGAGTGTGTCAGTATATACAGGGGGTCCCCGGGAGTGTGTCGGTATTTACAGGGGGTCTCCGGGAGTGTGTCAGTATTTACAGGGGGTCCCCAGGAGTGTGTCAGTATTTGCAGGCGGTCCCCAGGAGTGTGTCAGTATATACAGGGGGTCACTGGGAGTGTGTCAGTATTTACAGGGGGTCTCCGGGAGTGTGTCGGTATTTACAGGGTGTCCCCGGCAGTGTGTCAGTATTTACAGGGGGTCCCCGGGAGTGTGTCAGTATTTACAGGGGGTCCCCGGGAGTGTGTCAGTATTTACAGGGGGTCACTGGGAGTGTGTCAGTATTTTCAGCGGGTCCCCGGGGGTGTCAGTATTTACAGGGTGTCCCGGGAGTGTGTCAGTATTTACAGGGGTCCCCGGGAGTATGTCAGTATTTACAGGGGGTCCCCGGGAGTGTATCAGTATTGACGGGGGTCCCCGGGAGTATGTCAGTATTTACAGGGGGTCCCCGGGAGCGTGTCAGTATTTACAAGGGGTCCCCGGGAGTGTGTCAGTATTTACAGGGGGTCCTTGGGAATGTGTCAGTATTTACAGGGGGTCCCCGGGAGTGTGTCAGTATTTACAGGGGATCACCGGGAGTGTGTCAGTATTGACGGGGGTCCCCGGGAGTGTGTCAGTATTTACAGGGGGTCCTTGGGAATGTGTCAGTATTTACAGGGGGTCCCCGGGAGTGTGTCAGTATTTACAGGGGGTCCCCGGGAGTGTGTCAGTATTGACGGGGGTCCCCGGGAGTGTGTCCGTATTTACAGGGGGTCCCTGGGAGTGTATCAGTATTGACAAAGGGGTCCCCGGGAGTGTGTCAGTATTTACAGGGTGTCCCCGGGAGTGTGTCAGTATATACAGGGTGTCCCCGGGAGTGTGTCAGTATTTGCAGGCGGTCCCCAGGAGTGTGTCAGTATATACAGGCGGTCACTGGGAGTGTGTCGGTATTTACAGGGGGTCACTGGGAGTGTGTCAGTATATACAGGGGGTCCCCGGGAGTGTGTCAGTATTTACCGGGGGTCCCCGGGAGTGTGTCAGTATTTACAGGGGGTCCCCGGGAGTGTGTCAGTATTTACCGGGGGTCCCCGGGAGTGTGTCAGTATATACAGGGGGTCCCCGGGAGTGTGTCCGTATTTACAGGGGGTCTCCGGGAGTGTGTCAGTATTTACAGGGGGTCCCCAGGAGTGTGTCAGTATTTGCAGGCGGTCCCCAGGAGTGTGTCAGTATATACAGTGGGTCACTGGGAGTGTGTCGGTATTTACAGGGGGTCTCCGGGAGTGTGTCGGTATTTACAGGAGGCCCCCGGGAGTGTGTCGGTATTTACAGGGGGTCTCCGGGAGTGTGTCGGTATTTACAGGAGGTCCCCGGGAGTGGGACGATATTTACAGGGGGTCCCCGGGAGTGTGTCGGTATTTACAGGGGGTCTCCGGGAGTGTGTCGGTATTTACAGGAGGTCCCCGGGAGTGTTGCAGTATTTACAGGAGGTCCCCGGGAGTGTGTCGGTATTTACAGGGGGTCCCCGGGAGTGTGTCTGTATTTACAGGGGGTCCCCGGGAGTGTGTCCGTATTTACAGGGGGTCCGCGGTGGTGTGTCAGTATTTACAGGGGGTCCACGGGAGTGTGTCCGTTATTACAGGGGGTCCCCGGGAGTGTGTCAGTATTGACAAAGGTGTCCCTGGGAGTGTGTCAGTATTTACAGGGGGTCTCCGGGAGTGTGTCGGTATTTACAGGGGTTCTCCGGGAGTGTGTCAGTGTTTACAGGGGGTCCCCGGGAGTGTGTCAGTGTTTACAGGGTGTCCCCGGCAGTGTGTCAGTATTTACAGGGGGTCCCCGGGAGTGTGTCAGTATTTACAGGGGGTCCCCGGGAGTGTGTCAGTATTTACAGGGGGTCCCCGGGAGTGTGTCAGTATTTACAGGGGGTCCCCAGGAGTGTGTCGGTATTTACAGGGGGTCCCCGGGAGTGTGTCAGTATTTACAGGAGGTCCCTGGGAGTGTGTCAGTATTTACAGGTGGTCCCTGGGAGTGTGTCAGTAGTTACAGGGTGTCCCCGGGAGAGTGTCAGTATTTACAGGGGGTCCCCAGGAGTGCGTTAGTATTTACCGGGGGTCCCCGGCAGTGTGTCAGTGTTTACAGAGGGTCCCCGGGAGTGTGTCAGTGTTTACAGGGGGTCCCCGGGATTGTGTCAGTCTTTACAGGGTGTCCCCGGCAGTGTGTCAGTATTTACAGGGGGTCCCCGGGAGTGTGTCAGTATTTACAGGGGGTCACTGGGAGTGTGTCAGTATTTTCAGCGGGTCCCCGGGGGTGTCAGTATTTACAGGGTGTCCCGGGAGTGTGTCAGTATTTACAGGGGTCCCCGGGAGTGTGTCGGTATTTACAGGGGGTCTCCGGGAGTGTGTCGGTATTTACAGGAGGTCCCCGGGAGTGTGTCGATATTTACAGGGGGTCCCCGGGAGTGTGTCGGTATTTACAGGGGGTCTCCGGGAGTGTGTCGGTATTTACAGGAGGTCCCCGGGAGTGTTGCAGTATTTACAGGAGGTCCCCGGGAGTGTGTCGGTATTTACAGGGGGTCCCCGGGAGTGTGTCTGTATTTACAGGGGGTCCCCGGGAGTGTGTCCGTATTTACAGGGGGTCCGCGGTGGTGTGTCAGTATTTACAGGGGGTCCACGGGAGTGTGTCCGTTATTACAGGGGGTCCCCGGGAGTGTGTCAGTATTGACAAAGGTGTCCCTGGGAGTGTGTCAGTATTTACAGGGGGTCCCCGGGAGTGTGCCAATATTTACAGGGGGTCCCCGGGAGGGTGTCAGTATTTACAGGGGGTCCCCAGGAGTGTGTTGGTATTTACAGGGGGTCCCTGGGAGTGTGTCGGTATTTACAGGGGGTCCATGGGAGTGTGTCAGTATTTACAGGGGGTCCCCAGGAGTGTGTTGGTATTTACAGGGGGTCCCCGGGAGTGTGTCGGTATTTACAGGGGGTCCCCGGGAGTGTGTCAGTATTTACAGGGGGTCCTCGGGAGTGTGTCGGTATTTACAGGGGGTCCCCGGGAGTGTGTCAGTATTTACAGGGGGTCCCCTGAAGTGTGTCAGTATTTACAGGGGGTCCCCAGGATTGTGTCAGTATATACAGGGGGTCCCCGGGAGTGTGTCAGTATATACAGGGGGTCCCCGGGAGTGTGTCAGTATTTGCAGGCGGTCCCCAGGAGTGTGTCAGTATATACAGGGGGTCACTGGGAGTGTGTCGGTATTTACAGGGGGTCTCTGGGAGTGTGTCGGTATTTGCAGGAGGTCCCCGGGAGTGTGTCGGTATTTACAGGGGGTCCCCGGGAGTGTGTCGGTATTTACAGTGGGTCTCCGGGAGTGTGTCAGTATTTACAGGGGGTCCCCGGGAGTGTGTCAGTATTTACAGGGGGCCTCTGGGAGTGTGTCAGTATTTACAGGGGGTCTCCGGGAGTGTGTCGGTATTTACAGGGGTGTCCCCGGGAGTGTGTCAGTATTTACAGGGGGTCCCCGGGAGTGTGTCCGTATTTACAGGGGGTCACTGGGAGTGTGTCAGTATTTACAGGGGGTCCCCGGGAGTGTGTCAGTATTTACAGGGGGTCCCCGGGATAGTGTCAGTATTTACAGGGCGTCCCCGGGTGTGTGTCAGTATTTACAAGGGGTCCCCGGGAGTGTGTCATTGTTTACAGGGGTTCCCCGGGAGTGTGTCAGTATTTACAGGGGGTCACTGGGAGTGTGTCAGAATTTTCAGGGGGTCCCCGGGAGTGCGTCAGTATTTACAGGGGGTCACTGGGAGTGTGTCAGTATTTACAGGGGGTCTCCGGGAGTGTGTCGGTATTTACAGGAGGTCCCTGGGAGTGTGTCAGTATTTACAGGGGGTCTCCGGAAGTGTGTCGGTATTTACAGGAGGTCCCCGGGAGTGTGTTAGTATTTACAGGGGGTCTCCGGGAGTGTGTCAGTGTTTACAGGGGGTCTCCGGGAGTGTGTCAGTATTTACAGGGGGTCTCCGGGAGTGTGTCGGTATTTACAGGGGTTCTCCGGGAGTGTGTCAGTGTTTACAGGGGGTCCCCGGGAGTGTGTCAGTGTTTACAGGGTGTCCCCGGCAGTGTGTCAGTATTTACAGGGGGTCCCCGGGAGTGTGTCAGTATTTACAGGGGGTCCCCGGGAGTGTGTCAGTATTTACAGGGGGTCCCCGGGAGTGTGTCAGTATTTACAGGGGGTCCCCAGGAGTGTGTCGGTATTTACAGGGGGTCCCCGGGAGTGTGTCAGTATTTACAGGAGGTCCCTGGGAGTGTGTCAGTATTTACAGGTGGTCCCTGGGAGTGTGTCAGTAGTTACAGGGTGTCCCCGGGAGAGTGTCAGTATTTACAGGGGGTCCCCAGGAGTGCGTTAGTATTTACCGGGGGTCCCCGGCAGTGTGTCAGTGTTTACAGAGGGTCCCCGGGAGTGTGTCAGTGTTTACAGGGGGTCCCCGGGATTGTGTCAGTCTTTACAGGGTGTCCCCGGCAGTGTGTCAGTATTTACAGGGGGTCCCCGGAGTGTGTCAGTATTTACAGGGGGTCACTGGGAGTGTGTCAGTATTTTCAGCGGGTCCCCGGGGGTGTCAGTATTTACAGGGTGTCCCGGGAGTGTGTCAGTATTTACAGGGGTCCCCGGGAGTGTGTCAGTATTTACAGGGGGTCCCCGGGAGTGTGTCAGTATTGACGGGGGTCCCCGGGAGTATGTCAGTATTTACAGGGGGTCCCCGGGAGTGTGTCAGTATTTATAAGGGGTCCCCGGGAGTGTGTCAGTATTTACAGGGGGTCCTTGGGAATGTGTCAGTATTTACAGGGGGTCCCCGGGAGTGTGTCAGTATTTACAGGGGATCCCCGGGAGTGTGTCAGTATTGACGGGGGTCCCCGGGAGTGTGTCAGTATTTACAGGGGGTCCTTGGGAATGTGTCAGTATTTACAGGGGGTCCCCGGGAGTGTGTCAGTATTGACGGGGGTCCCCGGGAGTGTGTCAGTATTTACCGGGGGTCCCCGGGAGTGTGTCAGTATTTACAGGGGGTCCCCGGGAGTGTGTCAGTATTTACCGGGGGTCCCCGGGAGTGTGTCAGTATATACAGGGGGTCCCCGGGAGTGTGTCGGTATTTACAGGGGGTCTCCGGGAGTGTGTCAGTATTTACAGGGGGTCCCCAGGAGTGTGTCAGTATTTGCAGGCGGTCCCCAGGAGTGTGTCAGTATATACAGGGGGTCACTGGGAGTGTGTCGGTATTTACAGGGGGTCTCCGGGAGTGTGTCGGTATTTACAGGGTGTCCCCGGCAGTGTGTCAGTATTTACAGGGGGTCCCCGGGAGTGTGTCAGTATTTACAGGGGGTCCCCGGGAGTGTGTCAGTATTTACAGGGGGTCACTGGGAGTGTGTCAGTATTTTCAGCGGGTCCCCGGGGGTGTCAGTATTTACAGGGTGTCCCGGGAGTGTGTCAGTATTTACAGGGGTCCCCGGGAGTATGTCAGTATTTACAGGGGGTCCCCGGGAGTGTATCAGTATTGACGGGGGTCCCCGGGAGTATGTCAGTATTTACAGGGGGTCCCCGGGAGCGTGTCAGTATTTACAAGGGGTCCCCGGGAGTGTGTCAGTATTTACAGGGGGTCCTTGGGAATGTGTCAGTATTTACAGGGGGTCCCCGGGAGTGTGTCAGTATTTACAGGGGATCCCCGGGAGTGTGTCAGTATTGACGGGGGTCCCCGGGAGTGTGTCAGTATTTACAGGGGGTCCTTGGGAATGTGTCAGTATTTACAGGGGGTCCCCGGGAGTGTGTCAGTATTTACAGGGGGTCCCCGGGAGTGTGTCAGTATTGACGGGGGTCCCCGGGAGTGTGTCCGTATTTACAGGGGGTCCCTGGGAGTGAATCAGTATTGACAAAGGGGTACCCGGGAGTGTGTCAGTATTTACAGGGTGTCCCCGGGAGTGTGTCAGTATATACAGGGTGTCCCCGGGAGTGTGTCAGTATTTACAGGGGGTCCCCGGGAGTGTGTCAGTATTGACGGGGGTCCCCGGGAGTGTGTCCGTATTTACAGGGGGTCCCTGGGAGTGTATCAGTATTGACAAAGGGGTCCCCGGGAGTGTGTCAGTATTTACAGGGGGTCCCCGGGAGTGTGTCAGTATTTACAGGGGGTCTCTGGGAGTGTGTCAGTATTTGCAGGCGGTCCCCAGGAGTGTGTCAGTATATACAGGCGGTCACTGGGAGTGTGTCGGTATTTACAGGGGGTCACTGGGAGTGTGTCAGTATATACAGGGGGTCCCCGGGAGTGTGTCAGTATTTACCGGGGGTCCCCGGGAGTGTGTCAGTATTTACAGGGGGTCCCCGGGAGTGTGTCAGTATTTACCGGGGGTCCCCGGGAGTGTGTCAGTATATACAGGGGGTCCCCGGGAGTGTGTCCGTATTTACAGGGGGTCTCCGGGAGTGTGTCAGTATTTACAGGGGGTCCCCAGGAGTGTGTCAGTATTTGCAGGCGGTCCCCAGGAGTGTGTCAGTATATACAGTGGGTCACTGGGAGTGTGTCGGTATTTACAGGGGGTCTCCGGGAGTGTGTCGGTATTTACAGGAGGCCCCCGGGAGTGTGTCGGTATTTACAGGGGGTCTCCGGGAGTGTGTCGGTATTTACAGGAGGTCCCCGGGAGTGTGTCGATATTTACAGGGGGTCCCCGGGAGTGTGTCGGTATTTACAGGGGGTCTCCGGGAGTGTGTCGGTATTTACAGGAGGTCCCCGGGAGTGTTGCAGTATTTACAGGAGGTCCCCGGGAGTGTGTCGGTATTTACAGGGGGTCCCCGGGAGTGTGTCTGTATTTACAGGGGGTCCCCGGGAGTGTGTCCGTATTTACAGGGGGTCCGCGGTGGTGTGTCAGTATTTACAGGGGGTCCACGGGAGTGTGTCCGTTATTACAGGGGGTCCCCGGGAGTGTGTCAGTATTGACAAAGGTGTCCCTGGGAGTGTGTCAGTATTTACAGGGGGTCCCCGGGAGTGTGCCAATATTTACAGGGGGTCCCCGGGAGGGTGTCAGTATTTACAGGGGGTCCCCAGGAGTGTGTTGGTATTTACAGGGGGTCCCTGGGAGTGTGTCGGTATTTACAGGGGGTCCATGGGAGTGTGTCAGTATTTACAGGGGGTCCCCAGGAGTGTGTTGGTATTTACAGGGGGTCCCCGGGAGTGTGTCAGTATTTACAGGGGGTCCTCGGGAGTGTGTCGGTATTTACAGGGGGTCCCCGGGAGTGTGTCAGTATTTACAGGGGGTCCCCTGAAGTGTGTCAGTATTTACAGGGGGTCCCCAGGATTGTGTCAGTATATACAGGGGGTCCCCGGGAGTGTGTCAGTATATACAGGGGGTCCCCGGGAGTGTGTCAGTATTTGCAGGCGGTCCCCAGGAGTGTGTCAGTATATACAGGGGGTCACTGGGAGTGTGTCGGTATTTACAGGGGGTCTCTGGGAGTGTGTCGGTATTTGCAGGAGGTCCCCGGGAGTGTGTCGGTATTTACAGGGGGTCCCCGGGAGTGTGTCGGTATTTACAGGGGGTCTCCGGGAGTGTGTCAGTATTTACAGGGGGTCCCCGGGAGTGTGTCAGTATTTACAGGGGGCCTCTGGGAGTGTGTCAGTATTTACAGGGGGTCTCCGGGAGTGTGTCGGTATTTACAGGGGTGTCCCCGGGAGTGTGTCAGTATTTACAGGGGGTCCCCGGGAGTGTGTCCGTATTTACAGGGGGTCACTGGGAGTGTGTCAGTATTTACAGGGGGTCCCCGGGAGTGTGTCAGTATTTACAGGGGGTCCCCGGGATAGTGTCAGTATTTACAGGGCGTCCCCGGGTGTGTGTCAGTATTTACAAGGGGTCCCCGGGAGTGTGTCATTGTTTACAGGGGTTCCCCGGGAGTGTGTCAGTATTTACAGGGGGTCACTGGGAGTGTGTCAGAATTTTCAGGGGGTCCCCGGGAGTGCGTCAGTATTTACAGGGGGTCACTGGGAGTGTGTCAGTATTTACAGGGGGTCTCCGGGAGTGTGTCGGCATTTACAGGAGGTCCCTGGGAGTGTGTCAGTATTTACAGGGGGTCTCCGGAAGTGTGTCGGTATTTACAGGAGGTCCCCGGGAGTGTGTTAGTATTTACAGGGGGTCTCCGGGAGTGTGTCAGTGTTTACAGGGGGTCTCCGGGAGTGTGTCAGTATTTACAGGGGGTCTCCGGGAGTGTGTCGGTATTTACAGGGGTTCTCCGGGAGTGTGTCAGTGTTTACAGGGGGTCCCCGGGAGTGTGTCAGTGTTTACAGGGTGTCCCCGGCAGTGTGTCAGTATTTACAGGGGGTCCCCGGGAGTGTGTCAGTATTTACAGGGGGTCACTGGAAGTGTGTCAGTATTTTCAGGGGGTCCCCGGGGGTGTCAGTATTTACAGGTTGTCCCGGGAGGTGTCAGTATTTACAGGGGTCCCCGGGAGTGTGTCAGTATTTACAGGGGGTCCCCGGGAGTGTGTCAGTATTGACGGAGGTCCCCGGGAGTGTGTCAGTATTTACAGGGGGTCCCCGGGAGTGTGTCAGTATTTACAAGGGGTCCCCGGGAGTGTGTCAGTATTTACAGGGGTCCTTGGGAATGTGTCAGTATTTACAGGGGGTCCCCGGGAGTGTGTCAGTATTGACGGGGGTCCCCGGGAGTGTGTCAGTATTTACAGGGGATCCCCGGGAGTGTGTCAGTATTGACGGGGGTCCCCGGGAGTGTGTCAGTATTTACAGGGGGTCCCCGGGAGTGTGTCAGTATTTACAGGAGGTCCCCGGGAGTGTGTCAGTATTGACGGGGGTCCCTGGGAGTGTGGCTGTATTTACAGGGGGTCCCCGGGAGTGTGTCAGTATTTACAGGGGTCCCTGGGAGTGTGTCAGTATTTATAGGAGGTCCCCGGGAGTGTGTCGGTATTTACAGGGGTGTCCCTGCTATTGGCATGATTTTTATTATATTATTGGTACATTGCAAGTGGTGTTGCTGAAGGTCAATTGATTATTTTTTAATATATTTATATACAAAATGGCGACAGAGTTGGGTGAGACAATTCAGAAACCTGCTCCACATCACCACCTATTACCTGGACTGAGCAACTACATTGTTACATCGAACTGTTTACATACAGGATTTCCATTCTAAGGGCTAGATTTTCAGTTGCTTGCGCCAGCAGTTAGCGCCTTAAGAGAAGTGATTTCCGGGCGCTATGCGTGTAGCGCCCGGGCGCAGCGCAGTTTGCGCCCCGCCCCAAATTAAGTTGCCCGTTAGCGCCGGCGCAAAGTTTAGCGCCCGCCCGGATGCGCGCGCAGAAAATGACGTCACATCCTCGTGCAACGCCCTTTGGCCGCCCCGATTGCAAACTTCAGTCGGACCGCCCCATTGTGCGGCGGGCGGCCGGAGCGTTTGGAAAAAGGAACGCAACACAACCAGCGCGGGCCCCGGGGGGCGCTAATTAAAGGGAACGTCCTCTCCAGTATAAAGGCCATCCTTTTTTCAGAAAACAGTCTTGTGCAACGCATTTCTGGAGACACAACAAGGAGGATAGCTAACTGGTTTCAAGCAGCAAGAGCCAGGTATTTTTGGACTCAGGCAACAGCGCTGCAAGTGGCCATTTGGAAATTAGAGTGTTTGCCAGGATTTGATGGGGGTTGCATGGGGTGCCAACGCGGAGCTGCAGCTCCATGTCCGTAGGGCTCGCAGACGCATTGTGAGAGGGGCAGCCCTGGCTAGAGGCAGAGGGGGCTACAGGCGTCGGCCACGCAGGCCTTACCCAGTCAGGCTATACCGCCAGCAGCGCTCCTACCTAAACATGAGTGCCGCGCGATGTGTTAAAAGGCTCCGATTCCGAAAGGGGGTGATTGCAGAGATCTGCCACCTGCTTCGCCGAGATCTGCGGCCAAAGCTCAGGTGCAGGACGTCTCTGTCGGTGGAAGTGAAGGTGACGGTGGCATTGAACTTCTATGCCACCGGCTCCTTCCAATACGCTGCTGGGGACATAGCAAACATCTCCCAGTACGGCGCGCATCGCTGCATCCGCCAGGTGACCGAAGCACTGTTCAGAAGGAGAAGCCAATTCATCTCCTTCCCCATGGCCCTGGAGAGCCAGCATCAGCGCGCATTGGGATTTTCCAGACTCGGGGAATTCCCCTTGGTGCAGGGCGCCATTGACTGTACGCATGTGGCTTTGCGGGCCCCTCTGGAGCATGGCGAGCAGTATCGCAACAGGAAGGGCTACCATTCTCTGAATGTGCAGCTGGTCTGTGACCACAAGCAGCGCATCATGGCAGTCAATGCCAGCTTCCCAGGCAGCAGCCACGATGCCTTTATCCTGCGGCAGAGTACTGTGCATGACATGTTCCAGGTACAGCCTCCCCCAAGAGGATGGCTACTCGGGGACAAAGGCTATCCTTTGTGCACCTGGCTCATGACCCCGCTCCGCGCGCCCAGGACCGCTGCTGAAGAGGCCTACAACGAGAGCCATCAAACCACCCGCAACATCATCGAGCTAACTATTGGGGTCCTCAAGCAGCGGTTCCGCTGCCTTGATCGCTCCGGAGGAGCTCTCCAGTATTCGCCGGACCGGGTCTCCCAATTTGTGGTGGTTTGCTGCATGCTACACAACCTGGCTATCCGCAGGACTCAGGCACTGCCACCTGACGTTGGACCAGCACCTCAGGAGGAGGAGCAGGAGGAGCATGAGGAGGAGGAGGAGGAGGAGGAGCAGGAGTACGTTCCCAGGAGGGAGCGACCAGGGCCAAGGGCCGCACGACGCCACCTTATTACACGGTACTTCTAAGCCCCCTGTCAGGGAATGGCCAGGGGCCATGAGGGAAGATGAATGCAGCCGCTCCGCAACCCCTCAGCCGGCGAAGCCAACAAACACTAAGAAGAACAACCATGGAGACTGCATGAATAAAGATAATTTTTTATTACACAAAAATGAAAAGCCCTTCCCACATGAATCCCCAAAAACAATAAACGGGCCCCACAAAAAGCCCAACAAACGACTCACTCCCACAAACTGGGGAGGAGCCACTCCACCTTTATTGAAACCGGGCCTCAACGTCGGCCTAACGCAAAAAAAAAGCCCTCCAAAAGCACAACCATGGGCAAAATAAAGATGGCCACCGCCATATTAAAGGAAAGCTGGCCACACCCTCTACTGAGTGGCCCGCGAGGGCGAGACCTTGGCCAGCATTTTGCCTCCCCTGCCCTGCCTGCTGCTCCTTCGCAAGCTCTGCCCAGTGGCTGCTGCGAGGCTGGGGGAAGGCGCCTGAGGCTCAGATGCCCTTCCGCCAGATGCCGCTGGGGGGCGGCCTACATGGCGTTTGGGCCTCGAGGGGCCGTCTCCTGAGTGGCGCACCTGAGCCTGGCCACCATCAGCTGCAGCCGCTTGCCCTTGACGCCCCAGAGGGGGAATGGCGGCGACGGATGGCGCAATGTGGGCCAGCTGGCGTCTGGGATGCGCTGGCTGGTGCTGTGGCGCGGTGGCACTCGGCCGGGCCCGCACTGCAGGATCCGCAGCAATCAGCCGACGGCCGGCTTGCTGGGATGGTCCAGCGCGGCGCCTGCCCTGGCGATGCCTGCCTGAGACAGCGCGTGTGGCAGCAGTGAGTGGCCCTGTGGTCCTGGTGTGCGCGCGCATCACATCCGCCAGGGTCTTGACGGCATCAGTTAGCATGCGGCCAGTCGCGGCAGTTGCTGCCCCGAACTCGCGCACACTGGTCGCCAGCGACTCGATGGCCTCAGGCATGCGCCCCACCACGCTCATGAGCTCCGTGTGGCGCCGGTCCGAGTCGTCGGCCATCTGATCGAGCTTCCGCACCTCCTCCGAAGTGAAGGTGTCCGGACTGGAGTCGCGACTCTCCCGCTGGGGAGGAGGGGGCCGAACTAGGGGACCCTTGCCGCGTTGGTGACGGCGAGTGTGCCGAGCAGCAGCACTCCCCTCTGATCCTTCCCCCCTTTGGGGGGAAGGCCGCGGGCCACGCGCACGGCTGCTGGGTGGCTGGACGCCACTGGTCCCAGAAGCTGCATTGCCCTGCGACAGTTCCTCCAGGCACTCGTCCAGTGAGGAGGTGTCGAGCATTTCCTCCTCTCCTGCGGGACGTGACTGTTCCCCCGAAGGTCCGGCTTGCTCCTCCTCCTCCTCCTGGTTGGAGGTGCTGTCACTGGCAGCCTCAGGGTCCTGGTCGTCACCAGCTGAAAGCAGGAATGCACAAGAGTAGCTTCAGAGTGAGGAGACGGCGTCAGCGAGGGAGTTAGGACTGGTGGGATTCAGCGCATTGGTGGGACAGTGGCAAAGGAGGTAGCTCGGATGGGCCAGTGCGACGTGAGAGGGCCAAAAGGCGAGGTCCTTACCATTGCCGGGCAGTGGAGGGTCGGATACACCGCACGCTGTGGGGACAATCACACGTGCTCCCATGAGCACACACACGCGCTCCTCCAGCCGAGTGAGCTTCTGCAGCTTGGCGCGGCCACCCCTGGCACGGGCCTGGCGATTAAACGCTACTTTAGCCTGCAAGAGAAAGGACGGGCTGTAAGTGCGCAGTGAAGCCCTGATGTAGTGTGCACTGCCTCCCATGGTGGAATAGCTTGGACAGAGTGAAGCCCTGATGTAGTGTGCACTGCCTCCCATGGTGGAATAGCTTGGACAGAGTGAAGCCCTGATGTAGTGAGCACTGCCTCCCATGGTGGAATAGCTTGGACAGAGTGAAGCCCTGATGTACTGTCCACTGCCTCCCATGGTGGAATAGCTTGGCCAAAGTGTAGAGTGCCGAATGGCCATTTGATGCTCATGACTGTCCCAATGCTGCTGGCTGAGGGCTGGCCAAAAGGACTTTCAGGTCCCTTTGCCCATCATGTCAGGTGTACATGCAAGAATGAGGAGGAGACTGGAAAGGCTACTCACCCTCACAATCCTGGTCAGATCGTTGTATTTCTTACGGCATTGTGTGTGGGTCCTGGGGGCCTCGCCGGTGAACGTCACCCTCTGGGCGATCTGCTTCCAGGCTTTGGTGTAGTCGTGGTGGGTTGGATTCCTCCCACTGTCTGGAAACAAGATCTTGCGCCTCACCTCCAGAGCTGTGACCATGATGTCCAGATCACCCTCTGAGAAGCGCAGGGCACGCTGACGGGCCTTCTCTGGCGTTGCCATGACTCCCTGGGGCTGAGCAGTAGTGTTGAGGCCTCTTTGCAAGGCTGCAGTGTGCAGGGCGTGGCAGCAGACCAATTCGTCCCTTCCCCTTTAAGAGCTGGTCGGCACCACGGGGTCTGCTGTCAGTGCAAAAATGACCGCACCCGTGCTGCGCCCCGCCTGGGCGCTATCCCTCTGGACCGCCGGCTTAGCGCCTAAAGAGAGTAGTGGAACGCCTCTTTTAGCGCTCCACCAACCTCTTAGGGCGAAGCCACTGAATTCCCGGCAACGGGGCGCTACTTTGGGGCGGGCGCTAACTTCGGGCGGGCGCTAAGGTTAGCGCCCCAAAACTGCCTATACTGAAAATCTAGCCCTAAGTGTTTACACAGACAGTTTCAATGTTAAATGTGGACCTAAAAGTGTGATCAAAAATTCGGGTGATGTGAAGTGGGTGTACACACAAGATTTAAGCAACGTAAAGATAAATTCTGCACATTTAATATGTTACACGTCTATGAAGAGCGATTAAGTTCCCCCTTCCGCCTCCATCAGGAGTGGTATCCTGTTGTTTCCGGGTGTTTATAACCGATCTGTATCTGTCGTGTGGCGCTGCTTGCACTGCCTATCCCTGCAGCATGTTTCAGGCTGTGATACTTTCTCCTGAAACAAACCACATCCTCAAAGGCTCAGACTTCAAAGCAAACAACACGCAGAAAGAGTCGCGAAGGGCTGGGACGCCTTCGAGTCCCAGTGAGTGAGCAGCTGAGCTGCCAGAGCCCTGCATTGAATGATAGACCGTGCATTTATACACGGCCTTTCAAGTCCTCAGGACATCCCCGAGTGCTTCACAGCCAATGAAGAATTTGTGAGGTGCACTCATGGTTGTACTGTAGGCAAAATAAGTGGTCAATGTGTGCACAGCATGCTTCCACAAATGGCAATCCAGAGAGAGAGAGCCGCACTGTCGGAGGGGCAACATACTTCCACAAATGGCAATCCAGAGAGAGAGAGAGCCGCACTGTCGGTGGGGCAACATACTTCCACAAATGGCAATCTGCTTTGGTGATGTTGGTTGGGGAATAAATGTCGGAGTGTTTGCAGTGGGGCTTGAACCTGGGCCTGGGCTCTCTGTAGAGGCTGACGCTCCCAATCCAGTACTGAGCTCCGCCGCACTGTCGGAGGGGCAGTACTGAGGGTGCGCCGCACTGTTGGGGGGTCAGTACTGAGGGAGCACCGCACTGTCGGAGGGTCAGTACTGAGGGAGCGCCGCACTGTCGGAGGGGCGGTACTGAGGGAGTGCCGCACTGTCGGAGGGGCAGCACTGAGCTCCGCCGCACTGTCGGAGGGGCAGTACTGAGGGAGCGCCGCAATGTCAGAGGGGCGGTACTGAGGGTGCGCCGCACTGTCGGAGGGTCAGTACTGAGGGAGCGCCGCACTGTCGGAGGGTCAGTACTGAGCTCCGCTGCACTGTCAGAGGGGCAGTACTGAGGGTGCGCCGCACTGTCGGAGGGGCAGTACTGAGGGAGCACCGCTCTGTCGGAGGGGCAGTACTGAGGGAGCACCGCTCTGTCGGAGGGTCACTACTGAGGGAGCACCGCACTGTCGGAGGGGCGGTACTGAGGGAGCGCCAAACTGTCGGAGGGGCAGTACTGAGGGAGCACCGCTCTGTCGGAGGGGCAGGACTGAGATAGCACCGCTCTGTCGGAGGGTCAGTACTGAGGGAGCGCCGCACTGTCGGAGGGGCTGTACTGAGCTCCGCTGCACTGTCGGAGGGGCAGTACTGAGGGAGCACCGCACTGTCGGAGGGGCTGTACTGAGCTCCGCTGCACTGTCGGGGGGTCAGTACTGAGGGAGCGCCGCACTGTCGGAGGGGCAGTACTGAGGGAGCGCCGCAATGTCGGGGGGTCAGTACTGACGGAGCGCCGCACTGTCCGAGGGGCAGTACTGAGGGAGCGCCGCAATGTCGGAGGGGCAGTACTGAGGGTGCGCCGCACTGTCGGGGGGTCAGCACTGAGGGAGCACCGCACTGTCGGAGGGTCAGTACTGAGGGAGCACCGCACTGTCGGAGGGGCAGTACTGAGGGTGCGCCGCACTGTCGGAGGGTCAGTACTGAGGGAGCGCCGCACTGTCGGAGGGGCAGTACTGAGGGAGCGCCGCAATGTCGGAGGGGCAGTACTGAGGGTGCGCCGCACTGTCGGGGGGTCAGTACTGAGGGAGCACCGCACTGTCGGAGGGGCAGTACTGAGGGTGCGCCGCACTGTCGGGGGGTCAGTACTGAGGGAGCGCCGCACTGTCGGAGGGGCAGTACTGAGGGAGCGCCGCAATGTCGGAGGGGCAGTACTGAGGGTGCGCCGCACTGTCGGGGGGTCAGCACTGAGGGAGCGCCGCACTGTCGGAGGGTCAGTACCGAGGGAGCACCGCACTGTCGGAGGGGCGGGACTGAGGGAGTGCCGCACTGTCGGAGTGGCGGTACTGAGGGAGCGCCACACTGTCGGAGGGGCGGTACTGAGGGAGCGCCGCACTGTCGGAGGGTCAGTACTGAGGGAGCACCGCACTGTTGGAGGGTCAGTACTGAGGGAGCGCCGCACTGTCGGAGGGGCGGTACTGAGGGAGTGCCGCACTGTCCGAGTGGCGGTACTGAGGGAGCACCGCACTGTCGGAGGGTCAGTACTGAGGGAGCGCCGCACTGTCGGAGGGGCGGTACTGAGGGAGCGCCGCACTGTCGGAGGGGCGGTACTGAGGGAGCAACGCACTGTCGGAGGGGCAGTGCTGAGGGAGCGCCGCAATGTCGGCGGGGCAGTACTGAGGGAGCGCCGCAGTGCTGGAGGGGCAGTATTGAGGGAGCACTGCACTGTTGGAGGGGCAGTACTGAGGGAGTGCCGCACTGTTGGAGGGGCAGTACTGAGGGAGCACCGCACTGTCGGAGGGGCAGTACTGAGGGAGCGCCGCACTGTCGGAGGGGCAGTACTGAGGGAGCACCGCACTGCCGGAGGGGCAGTACCGAGGGAGAGCCGCACTGTCGGAGGGGCAGTGCTGAGGGAGCGCCGCACTGTCGGAGGGGCAGTACCGAGGGAGCACCGCTCTGTCGGAGGGGCTGTACTGAGGGAGCGCCGCACTGTCGGAGGGTCAGTACTGAGGGAGCGCAGCACTGTTGGAGGGGCAGTACTGAAGGAGCGCCGCACTGTCGGAGGGGCAGTACTGAGGGAGCGCCGCACTGTCGGAGGGGCAGTACTGAGGGAGCGCCGCACTGTCGGAGGGGCGGTACTGAGGGAGCGCCGCACTGTCGGAGGGGCGGTACTGAGGGAGCGCCGCACTGTCGGAGGGGCGGTACTGAGGGAGCGCCGCACTCTCGGAGGGTCGGTACTGAGGGAGTGCCGCATTGTCGGAGTGGCGGTACTGAGGGAGCACCGCACTGTCGGAGGGGCGGTACTGAGGGAGCGCCGCACTGTTGGAGGGGCAGTACTGAGGGAGCACCGCACTGTCAGAGGGGCTGTACTGAGGGAGCGCCGCACTGTCGGAGGGGCGGTACTGAGGGAGTGCCGCACTGTCGGAGTGGCGGTACTGAGGGAGCATCGCACTGTCGGAGGGTCAGTACTGAGGGAGCGCCGCACTGTCGGAGGGGCGGTACTGAGGGAGCGCCGCACTGTCGGAGGGGCGGTGCTGAGGGAGCACCGCACTGTCGGAGGGGCAGTGCCGAGGGAGCGCCGCACTGTCGGAGGGGCAGTACTGAGGGAGCGCCGCACTGCCGGGGGGGCAGTACTAAGGGAGAGCCGCACTGTTGGAGGGGCAGGACTGAGGGAGCACCGCACTGTCGGAGGGGCAGTACTGAGGGATCACCGCACTGTCGGAGGGGCAGTACTGAGGGAGCGCCGCACTGTCAGAGGGGTACTGAGGGAGCGCTGCACTGTCGGAGGGGCAGTACTGAGGGAGCGCCGCACTGTCAGAGGGGCTGTACTGAGGGAGCGCCGCACTGTCGGAGGGGCAGTACTGAGGGAGCGCCGCACTGTCGGGGGGTCAGTACTGAGGGAGCGCCGCACTGTCGGAGGGGCGGTACTGAGGGAGCGCCGCACTGTCGGAGGGGCAGTACTGAGGGTGCGCCGCACTGTCGGGGGGTCAGTACTGAGGGAGCGCCGCACTGTCGGAGCGGCTGTACTGAGGGAGCGCCGCACTGTCGGAGGGGCAGTACTGAGGGTGCGCCGCACTGTCGGAGGGGCAGTACTGAGGGAGCACCGCACTGTTGGAGGGTCAGTACTGAGGGAGCGCTGCACTGTCGGAGGGGTGGTACTGAAGGAGTGCCGCACTGTCGGAATGGTGGTACTGAGGGAGCACCGCACTGTCGGAGGGTCAGTACTGAGGGAGCGGCGCACTGTCGGAGGGGCGGTACTGAGGGAGCGCCGCACTGTCGGAGTGGCGGTACTGAGGGAGCGCCGCACTGTCGGAGGGGCAGGACTGAGGGTGCGCCGCACTGTCGGGGGGTCAGTACTGAGGGAGCACCGCACTGTCGGCGGGTCAGTACTGAGGGAGCTCCGCACTCTCGGAGGGGCAGTACTGAGGGAGTGCCGCACTGTCGGGGTGGTGGTACTGAGGGAGCACCGCACTGTCGGAGGGTCAGTACTGAGGGAGCGCCGTACTGTCGGAGGGGCTGTACTGAGGGAGCGCCGCACTGTCGCAGGGGCAGTACTGAGGGAGTGCCGCACTGTCGGAGTGGCGGTACTGAGGGAGCACCGCACTGTCGGAGGGGCGGTACTGAGGGAGCGCCGCACTGTTGGAGGGGCAGTACTGAGGGAGCGCCGCACTGTCGGAGGGGCGGTGCTGAGGGAGCACCGCACTGTCGGAGGGGCAGTACAGTGGGAGTGCTGCACTGTCGGAGGGGCAGTGCCGAGGGAGCGCCGCACTGTCGGAGGGGCAGTGCCGAGGGAGTGCCGCACTGTCGGAGGGGTACTGAGGGAGCGCTGCACTGTCGGAGGGGCAGTACTGAGGGAGTGCTGCAATGTCGGAGGGGCAGTACTGAGGGAGCGCTGCACTGTCAGAGGGGCAGTACCAAGGGAGCGCCGCACTGTCGGAGGGGCAGTACCGAGGGAGCGCCGCGCTGTCAGAGGGGCTGTACTGAGGGAGCGCCGCATTGTCGGAGGGGCAGTACTGAGGGAGCGCCGCACTGTCGGAGGGGCAGTACCGAGGGAGCGCCGCACTGTCGGAGGGGCAGTACCGAGGGAGCGCCGCACTGTCGGAGGGGCTGTACTGAGGGAGCGCCGCACTGTCGGAGGGGCGGTACTGAGGGAGCGCTGCACTGTCGGAGGGGCAGTGCTGAGGGAGTGCCGCACTGTTGGAGGAACAGTACTGAGGGAGCGCCGCACTGTCGGAGGGGCAGTACTGAGGGAGCGCCGCACTGTTGGAGAGGCAGAACCGAGGGAGCGCCGCACTGTCGGAGGGGCAGTACTGAGGGAGCGCTGCACTGTCGGAGGGGCAGTACTGTGGGAGTGTCGCACTGTCGGAGGGGCAGTACTGAGAGAGCGCCGCACTGTCGGAGGGGCAGTACTGAGGGAGCGCCGCACTGTCGGAGGGGCAGTACTGAGGGAGCGCTGCACTGTCCGAGGATCAGTACTGAGGGAGCGCCGCACTGTCGGAGGGGCTGTACTGAGGGAGCGCCGCACTGTCGGAGGGGCGGTACTGAGGGAGTGCCGCACTGTCGGAGTGGCGGTACTGAGGGTGCACCGCACTGTCGGAGGGGCGGTACTGAGGGAGCGCCGCACTGTCGGAGGGTCAGTACTGAGGGAGCGCCGCACTGTCGGAGGTGCTGTACTGAGGGAGCGCTGCACTGGCGGAGGGGCAGTCCTGAGGGTGCGCTGCAGTGTCGGGGGGTCAGTACTGAGGGAGCGCCGCACTGTCGGAGGGGCTGTACTGAGGGAGTGCCGCACTGTCGGAGGGGCAGTACTGAGGGAGCGCCGCACTGTCGGATGGGCAGTAGTGAGGGTGCGCCGCACTGTCGGGGGGTCAGTACTGAGGGAGCACCGCACTGTCGGAGGTTCAGTACTGAGGGAGCGCCGCACTGTCGGAGGGGCGGTACTGAGGGAGTGCCGCACTGTCGGAGTGGTGGTACTGAGGGAGCACCGCACTGTCGGAGGGTCAGTACTGAGGGAGCGCCGCACTGTCGGAGGGGTTGTACTGAGGGAGCGCCGCACTGTCGGAGGGGCGGTACTGAGGGAGTGCCGCACTGTCCGAGTGGCGGTACTGAGGGAGCACCGCACTGTCGGAGGGTCAGTACTGAGGGAGCGCCGTACTGTCGGAGGGGCTGTACTGAGGGAGCGCCGCACTGTCGCAGGGGCAGTACTGAGGGAGTGCCGCACTGTCGGAGTGGCGGTACTGAGGGAGCACCGCACTGTCGGAGGGTCAGTACTGAGGGAGCGCCGCACTGTCGGAGGGGGCGGTACTGAGGGAGCGCCGCACTGTCGGAGGGGCGGTACTGAGGGAGCAACGCACTGTCGGAGGGGCAGTGCTGAGGGAGCGCCGCAATGTCGGCGGGGCAGTACTGAGGGAGCGCCGCAGTGCTGGAGGGGCAGTATTGAGGGAGCACTGCACTGTTGGAGGGGCAGTACTGAGGGAGTGCCGCACTGTTGGAGGGGCAGTACTGAGGGAGCACCGCACTGTCGGAGGGGCAGTACTGAGGGAGCGCCGCACTGTCGGAGGGGCAGTACTGAGGGAGCACCGCACTGCCGGAGGGGCAGTACCGAGGGAGAGCCGCACTGTCGGAGGGGCAGTGCTGAGGGAGCGCCGCACTGTCGGAGGGGCAGTACCGAGGGAGCACCGCTCTGTCGGAGGGGCTGTACTGAGGGAGCGCCGCACTGTCGGAGGGTCAGTACTGAGGGAGCGCAGCACTGTTGGAGGGGCAGTACTGAAGGAGCGCCGCACTGTCGGAGGGGCAGTACTGAGGGAGCGCCGCACTGTCGGAGGGGCAGTACTGAGGGAGCGCCGCACTGTCGGAGGGGCGGTACTGAGGGAGCGCCGCACTGTCGGAGGGGCGGGTACTGAGGGAGCGCCGCACTGTCGGAGGGGCGGTACTGAGGGAGCGCCGCACTCTCGGAGGGTCGGTACTGAGGGAGTGCCGCATTGTCGGAGTGGCGGTACTGAGGGAGCACCGCACTGTCGGAGGGGCGGTACTGAGGGAGCGCCGCACTGTTGGAGGGGCAGTACTGAGGGAGCACCGCACTGTCAGAGGGGCTGTACTGAGGGAGCGCCGCACTGTCGAGGGGCGGTACTGAGGGAGTGCCGCACTGTCGGCAGTGGCGGTACTGAGGGAGCATCGCACTGTCGGAGGGTCAGTACTGAGGGAGCGCCGCACTGTCGGAGGGGCGGTACTGAGGGAGCGCCGCACTGTCGGAGGGGCGGTGCTGAGGGAGCACCGCACTGTCGGAGGGGCAGTGCCGAGGGAGCGCCGCACTGTCGGAGGGGCAGTACTGAGGGAGCGCCGCACTGCCGGGGGGCAGTACTAAGGGAGAGCCGCACTGTTGGAGGGGCAGGACTGAGGGAGCACCGCACTGTCGGAGGGGCAGTACTGAGGGATCACCGCACTGTCGGAGGGGCAGTACTGAGGGAGCGCCGCACTGTCAGAGGGGTACTGAGGGAGCGCTTGCACTGTCGGAGGGGCAGTACTGAGGGAGCGCCGCACTGTCAGAGGGGCTGTACTGAGGGAGCGCCGCACTGTCGGAGGGGCAGTACTGAGGGAGCGCCGCACTGTCGGGGGGTCAGTACTGAGGGAGCGCCGCACTGTCGGAGGGGCGGTACTGAGGGAGCGCCGCACTGTCGGAGGGGCAGTACTGAGGGTGCGCCGCACTGTCGGGGGGTCAGTACTGAGGGAGCGCCGCACTGTCGGAGCGGCTGTACTGAGGGAGCGCCGCACTGTCGGAGGGGCAGTACTGAGGGTGCGCCGCACTGTTGGAGGGTCAGTACTGAGGGAGCACCGCACTGTTGGAGGGTCAGTACTGAGGGAGCGCTGCACTGTCGGAGGGGTGGTACTGAAGGAGTGCCGCACTGTCGGAATGGTGGTACTGAGGGAGCACCGCACTGTCGGAGGGTCAGTACTGAGGGAGCGGCGCACTGTCGGAGGGGCGGTACTGAGGGAGCGCCGCACTGTCGGAGTGGCGGTACTGAGGGAGCGCCGCACTGTCGGAGGGGCAGGACTGAGGGTGCGCCGCACTGTCGGGGGGTCAGTACTGAGGGAGCACCGCACTGTCGGCGGGTCAGTACTGAGGGAGCTCCGCACTCTCGGAGGGGCAGTACTGAGGGAGTGCCGCACTGTCGGGGTGGTGGTACTGAGGGAGCACCGCACTGTCGGAGGGTCAGTACTGAGGGAGCGCCGTACTGTCGGAGGGGCTGTACTGAGGGAGCGCCGCACTGTCGCAGGGGCAGTACTGAGGGAGTGCCGCACTGTCGGAGTGGCGGTACTGAGGGAGCACCGCACTGTCGGAGGGGCGGTACTGAGGGAGCGCCGCACTGTTGGAGGGGCAGTACTGAGGGAGCGCCGCACTGTCGGAGGGGCGGTGCTGAGGGAGCACCGCACTGTCGGAGGGGCAGTACAGTGGGAGTGCTGCACTGTCGGAGGGGCAGTGCCGAGGGAGCGCCGCACTGTCGGAGGGGCAGTGCCGAGGGAGTGCCGCACTGTCGGAGGGGTACTGAGGGAGCGCTGCACTGTCGGAGGGGCAGTACTGAGGGAGTGCTGCAATGTCGGAGGGGCAGTACTGAGGGAGCGCTGCACTGTCAGAGGGGCAGTACCAAGGGAGCGCCGCACTGTCGGAGGGGCAGTACCGAGGGAGCGCCGCGCTGTCAGAGGGGCTGTACTGAGGGAGCGCCGCATTGTCGGAGGGGCAGTACTGAGGGAGCGCCGCACTGTCGGAGGGGCAGTACCGAGGGAGCGCCGCACTGTCGGAGGGGCAGTACTGAGGGAGCGCCGCACTGTCGGAGGGGCGGTACTGAGGGAGCGCTGCACTGTCGGAGGGGCAGTGCTGAGGGAGTGCCGCACTGTTGGAGGAACAGTACTGAGGGAGCGCCGCACTGTCGGAGGGGCAGTACTGAGGGAGCGCCGCACTGTTGGAGAGGCAGAACCGAGGGAGCGCCGCACTGTCGGAGGGGCAGTACTGAGGGAGCGCTGCACTGTCGGAGGGGCAGTACTGTGGGAGTGTCGCACTGTCGGAGGGGCAGTACTGAGAGAGCGCCGCACTGTCGGAGGGGCAGTACTGAGGGAGCGCCGCACTGTCGGAGGGGCAGTACTGAGGGAGCGCTGCACTGTCCGAGGATCAGTACTGAGGGAGCGCCGCACTGTCGGAGGGGCTGTACTGAGGGAGCGCCGCACTGTCGGAGGGGCGGTACTGAGGGAGTGCCGCACTGTCGGAGTGGCGGTACTGAGGGTTGCACCGCACTGTCGGAGGGGCGGTACTGAGGGAGCGCCGCACTGTCGGAGGGTCAGTACTGAGGGAGCGCCGCACTGTCGGAGGTGCTGTACTGAGGGAGCGCTGCACTGGCGGAGGGGCAGTCCTGAGGGTGCGCTGCAGTGTCGGGGGGTCAGTACTGAGGGAGCGCCGCACTGTCGGAGGGGCTGTACTGAGGGAGTGCCGCACTGTCGGAGGGGCAGTACTGAGGGAGCGCCGCACTGTCGGATGGGCAGTAGTGAGGGTGCGCCGCACTGTCGGGGGGTCAGTACTGAGGGAGCACCGCACTGTCGGAGGTTCAGTACTGAGGGAGCGCCGCACTGTCGGAGGGGCGGTACTGAGGGAGTGCCGCACTGTCGGAGTGGTGGTACTGAGGGAGCACCGCACTGTCGGAGGGTCAGTACTGAGGGAGCGCCGCACTGTCGGAGGGGTTGTACTGAGGGAGCGCCGCACTGTCGGAGGGGCGGTACTGAGGGAGTGCCGCACTGTCCGAGTGGCGGTACTGAGGGAGCACCGCACTGTCGGAGGGTCAGTACTGAGGGAGCGCCGCACTGTCGGAGGGGCGGTACTGAGGGAGCGCCGCACTGTCGGAGGGGCGGTACTGAGGGAGCACTGCACTGTCGGAGGGGCAGTGCTGAGGGAGCGTCGCACTGTCGGAGGGGCAGTACTGAGGGAGCGCCGCAGTGCCGGAGGGGCAGTATTGCGGGAGCACTGCACTGTTGGAGGGGCAGTACTGAGGGAGTGCCGCACTGTTGGAGGGGCAGTACTGAGGGAGCACCGCACTGTCGGAGGGGCAGTACTGAGGGAGCGCCGCACTGTCGGAGGGGCAGTACTGAGGGAGCGCCGCACTGTGGAAGGGGCAGTACCGAGGGAGAGCCGCACTGTCAGAGGGGCAGTGCTGAGGGAGCGCCGCACTGTCGGAGGGGCAGTACCGAGGGAGCGCTGCTCTGTCGGAGGGGCTGTACTGAGGGAGCGCCGCACTGTCGGAGGGGCAGTACTGAGGGAGCGCAGCACTGTCGGAGGGGCAGCACTGAAGGAGCGCCGCACTGTCGGAGGGGCAGTACTGAGGGAGCGCCGCACTGTCGGAGGGGCGGTACTGAGGGAGCGCCGCACTGTCGGAGGGGCGGTACTGAGGGAGCGCCGCACTGTCGGAGGGGCGGTACTGAGGGAGCGCCGCACTGTCGGAGGGGCGGTACTGAGGGAGCGCCGCACTCTCGAAGGGGCGGTACTGAGGGAGTGCCGCACTGTCGGAGGGGCGGTACTGAGGGAGCGCCGCACTGTTGGAGGGGCAGTACTGAGGGAGCGCCGCACTGTCAGAGGGGCTGTACTGAGGGAGCGCCGCACTGTCCGAGGGGCGGTACTGAGGGAGTGCCGCACTGTCGGAGTGGCGGTACTGAGGGAGCATCGCACTGTCGGAGGGTCAGTACTGAGGAGCGCCGCACTGTCGGAGGGGCGGTACTGAGGGAGCGCTGCACTGTCGGAGGGGCGGTGCTGAGGGAGCACCGCACTGTCGGAGGGGCAGTGCCGAGGGAGCGCCGCACTGTCGGAGGGGCAGTACTGAGAGAGCGCCGCACTGCCGGAGGGGCAGTACTGAGGGAGAGCCGCACTGTTGGAGGGGCAGTACTGAGGGAGCACCGCACTGTCGGATGGGCAGTACTGAGGGAGCGCCGCACTGTCAGAGGGGTACTGAGGGAACGCTGCACTGTCGGAGGGGCTGTACTGAGGGAGCGCCGCACTGTCGGAGGGGCAGTACTGAGGGAGCGCCGCAATGTCGGGGGGTCAGTACTGACGGAGCGCCGCACTGTCCGAGGGGCAGTACTGAGGGAGCGCCGCAATGTCGGAGGGGCAGTACTGAGGGTGCGCCGCACTGTCGGGGGGTCAGCACTGAGGGAGCACCGCACTGTCGGAGGGTCAGTACTGAGGGAGCACCGCACTGTCGGAGGAGCAGTACTGAGGGTGCGCCGCACTGTCGGAGGGTCAGTACTGAGGGAGCGCCGCACTGTCGGAGGGGCAGTAGTGAGGGAGCGCCGCAATGTCGGAGGGGCAGTACTGAGGGTGCGCCGCACTGTCGGGGGGTCAGTACTGAGGGAGCACCGCACTGTCGGAGGGGCAGTACTGAGGGTGCGCCGCACTGTCGGGGGGTCAGTACTGAGGGAGCGCCGCACTGTCGGAGGGGCAGTACTGAGGGAGCGCCGCAATGTCGGAGGGGCAGTACTGAGGGTGCGCCGCACTGTCGGGGGGTCAGCACTGAGGGAGCGCCGCACTGTCAGAGGGTCAGTACCGAGGGAGCACCGCACTGTCGGAGTGGCGGTACTGAGGGAGCACCGCACTGTCGGAGGGGCGGTACTGAGGGAGCGCCGCACTGTTGGAGGGGCAGTACTGAGGGAGCACCGCACTGTCAGAGGGGCTGTACTGAGGGAGCGCCGCACTGTCGGAGGGGCGGTACTGAGGGAGTGCCGCACTGTCGGAGTGGCGGTACTGAGGGAGCATCGCACTGTCGGAGGGTCAGTACTGAGGGAGCGCCGCACTGTCGGAGGGGCGGTACTGAGGGAGCGCCGCACTGTCGGAGGGGCGGTGCTGAGGGAGCACCGCACTGTCGGAGGGGCAGTGCCGAGGGAGCGCCGCACTGTCGGAGGGGCAGTACTGAGGGAGCGCCGCACTGCCGGGGGGGCAGTACTAAGGGAGAGCCGCACTGTTGGAGGGGCAGGACTGAGGGAGCACCGCACTGTCGGAGGGGTACTGAGGGAGCGCTGCACTGTCGGAGGGGCAGTACTGAGGGAGCGCCGCACTGTCAGAGGGGCTGTACTGAGGGAGCGCCGCACTGTCGGAGGGGCAGTACTGAAGGAGCGCCGCACTGTCGGGGGGTCAGTACTGAGGGAGCGCCGCACTGTCGGAGGGGCGGTACTGAGGGAGCGCCGCACTGTCGGAGGGGCAGTACTGAGGGTGCGCCGCACTGTCGGGGGGTCAGTACTGAGGGAGCGCCGCACTGTCGGAGCGGCTGTACTGAGGGAGCACCGCACTGTTGGAGGGTCAGTACTGAGGGAGCGCTGCACTGTCGGAGGGGTGGTACTGAAGGAGTGCCGCACTGTCGGAATGGTGGTACTGAGGGAGCACCGCACTGTCGGAGGGTCAGTACTGAGGGAGCGGCGCACTGTCGGAGGGGCGGTACTGAGGGAGCGCCGCACTGTCGGAGTGGCGGTACTGAGGGAGCGCCGCACTGTCGGAGGGGCAGGACTGAGGGTGCGCCGCACTGTCGGGGTTCAGTACTGAGGGAGCGCCGCACTGTCGGAGCGGCTGTACTGAGGGAGCGCCGCACTCTCGGAGGGGCAGTACTGAGGGAGTGCCGCACTGTCGGGGTGGTGGTACTGAGGGAGCACCGCACTGTCGGAGGGTCAGTACTGAGGGAGCGCCGTACTGTCGGAGGGGCTGTACTGAGGGAGCGCCGCACTGTCGCAGGGGCAGTACTGAGGGAGTGCCGCACTGTCGGAGTGGCGGTACTGAGGGAGCACCGCACTGTCGGAGGGGCGGTACTGAGGGAGTGCCGCACTGTTGGAGGGGCAGTACTGAGGGAGCGCCGCACTGTTGGAGGGGCTGAGGGAGCACCGCACTGTCGGAGGGGCAGTACAGTGGGAGTGCTGCACTGTCGGAGGGGCAGTGCCGAGGGAGCGCCGCAGTGTCGGAGGGGCAGTGCCGAGGGAGTGCCGCACTGTCGGAGGGGTACTGAGGGAGCGCTGCACTGTCGGAGGGGCAGTACTGAGGGAGTGCTGCAATGTCGGAGGGGCAGTACTGAGGGAGCGCTGCACTGTCAGAGGGGCAGTACCAAGGGAGCGCCGCACTGTCGGAGGGGCAGTACCGAGGGAGCGCCGCGCTGTCAGAGGGGCTGTACTGAGGGAGCGCCGCACTGTCGGAGGGGCAGTACTGAGGGAGCGCCGCACTGTCGGAGGGGCAGTACCGAGGGAGCGCCGCACTGTCGGAGGGGCAGTACTGAGGGAGCGCCGCACTGTCGGAGGGGCGGTACTGAGGGAGCGCTGCACTGTCGGAGGGGCAGTGCTGAGGGAGTGCCGCACTGTTGGAGGAACAGTACTGAGGGAGCGCCGCACTGTCGGAGGGGCAGTACTGAGGGAGCGCCGCACTGTTGGAGAGGCAGAACCGAGGGAGCGCCGCACTGTCGGAGGGGCAGTACTGAGGGAGCGCTGCACTGTCGGAGGGGCAGTACTGTGGGAGTGTCGCACTGTCGGAGGGGCAGTACTGAGAGAGCGCCGCACTGTCGGAGGGGCAGTACTGAGGGAGCGCCGCACTGTCGGAGGGGCAGTACTGAGGGAGCGCTGCACTGTCCGAGGATCAGTACTGAGGGAGCGCCGCACTGTCGGAGGGGCTGTACTGAGGGAGCGCCGCACTGTCGGAGGGGCGGTACTGAGGGAGTGCCGCACTGTCGGAGTGGCGGTACTGAGGGAGCACCGCACTGTCGGAGGGGCGGTACTGAGGGAGCGCCGCACTGTCGGAGGGTCAGTACTGAGGGAGCGCCGCACTGTCGGAGGTGCTGTACTGAGGGAGCGCTGCACTGGCGGAGGGGCAGTCCTGAGGGTGCGCTGCAGTGTCGGGGGGTCAGTACTGAGGGAGCGCCGCACTGTCGGAGGGGCTGTACTGAGGGAGTGCCGCACTGTCGGAGGGGCAGTACTGAGGGAGCGCCGCACTGTCGGATGGGCAGCAGTGAGGGTGCGCCGCACTGTCGGGGGGTCAGTACTGAGGGAGCACCGCACTGTCGGAGGTTCAGTACTGAGGGAGCGCCGCACTGTCGGAGGGGCGGTACTGAGGGAGTGCCGCACTGTCGGAGTGGTGGTACTGAGGGAGCACCGCACTGTCGGAGGGTCAGTACTGAGGGAGCGCCGCACTGTCGGAGGGGTTGTACTGAGGGAGCGCCGCACTGTCGGAGGGGCGGTACTGAGGGAGTGCCGCACTGTCCGAGTGGCGGTACTGAGGGAGCACCGCACTGTCGGAGGGTCAGTACTGAGGGAGCGCCGCACTGTCGGAGGGGCGGTACTGAGGGAGCGCCGCACTGTCGGAGGGGCGGTACTGAGGGAGCACTGCACTGTCGGAGGGGCAGTGCTGAGGGAGCGCCGCACTGTCGGAGGGGCAGTACTGAGGGAGCGCCGCAGTGCCGGAGGGGCAGTATTGAGGGAGCACTGCACTGTCGGAGGGGCAGTACTGAGGGAGTGCCGCACTGTTGGAGGGGCAGTACTGAGGGAGCACCGCACTGTCGGAGGGGCAGTACTGAGGGAGCGCCGCACTGTCGGAGGGGCAGTACTGAGGGAGCGCCGCACTGTGGAAGGGGCAGTACCGAGGGAGAGCCGCACTGTCAGAGGGGCAGTGCTGAGGGAGCGCCGCACTGTCGGAGGGGCAGTACCGAGGGAGCGCCGCTCTGTCGGAGGGGCTGTACTGAGGGAGCGCCGCACTGTCGGAGGGGCAGTACTGAGGGAGCGCAGCACTGTCGGAGGGGCAGCACTGAAGGAGCGCCGCACTGTCGGAGGGGCAGTACTGAGGGAGCGCCGCACTGTCGGAGGGGCGGTACTGAGGGAGCGCCGCACTGTCGGAGGGGCGGTACTGAGGGAGCGCCGCACTGTCGGAGGGGCGGTACTGAGGGAGCGCCGCACTCTCGAAGGGGCGGTACTGAGGGAGTGCCGCACTGTCGGAGTGGCGGTACTGAGGGAGCACCGCACTGTCGGAGGGGCGGTACTGAGGGAGCGCCGCACTGTTGGAGGGGCAGTACTGAGGGAGCGCCGCACTGTCAGAGGGGCTGTACTGAGGGAGCGCCGCACTGTCGGAGGGGCGGTACTGAGGGAGTGCCGCACTGTCGGAGTGGCGGTACTGAGGGAGCATCGCACTGTCGGAGGGTCAGTACTGAGGAGCGCCGCACTGTCGGAGGGGCGGTACTGAGGGAGCGCTGCACTGTCGGAGGGGCGGTGCTGAGGGAGCACCGCACTGTCGGAGGGGCAGTGCCGAGGGAGCGCCGCACTGTCGGAGGGGCAGTACTGAGAGAGCGCCGCACTGCCGGAGGGGCAGTACTGAGGGAGAGCCGCACTGTTGGAGGGGCAGTACTGAGGGAGCACCGCACTGTCGGATGGGCAGTACTGAGGGAGCGCCGCACTGTCAGAGGGGTACTGAGGGAGCGCTGCACTGTCGGAGGGGCTGTACTGAGCTCCGCTGCACTGTCGGGGGGGTCAGTACTGAGGGAGCGCCGCACTGTCGGAGGGGCAGTACTGAGGGAGCGCCGCAATGTCGGGGGGTCAGTACTGACGGAGCGCCGCACTGTCCGAGGGGCAGTACTGAGGGAGCGCCGCAATGTCGGAGGGGCAGTACTGAGGGTGCGCCGCACTGTCGGGGGGTCAGCACTGAGGGAGCACCGCACTGTCGGAGGGTCAGTACTGAGGGAGCACCGCACTGTCGGAGGGGCAGTACTGAGGGTGCGCCGCACTGTCGGAGGGTCAGTACTGAGGGAGCGCCGCACTGTCGGAGGGGCAGTAGTGAGGGAGCGCCGCAATGTCGGAGGGGCAGTACTGAGGGTGCGCCGCACTGTCGGGGGGTCAGTACTGAGGGAGCACCGCACTGTCGGAGGGGCAGTACTGAGGGAGCGTCGCACTGTCGGGGGGTCAGTACTGAGGGAGCGCCGCACTGTCGGAGGGGCAGTACTGAGGGAGCGCCGCAATGTCGGAGGGGCAGTACTGAGGGTGCGCCGCACTGTCGGGGGGTCAGCACTGAGGGAGCGCCGCACTGTCGGAGGGTCAGTACCGAGGGAGCACTGCACTGTCGGAGGGGCGGGACTGAGGGAGTGCCGCACTGTCGGAGTGGTGGTACTGAGGGAGCACCGCACTGTCGGAGGGTCAGTACTGAGGGAGCGCCGCACTGTCGGAGGGTCGGTACTGAGGGAGTGCCGCACTGTCGGAGTGGCGGTACTGAGGGAGCGCCACACTGTCGGAGGGGCGGTACTGAGGGAGCGCCGCACTGTCGGAGGGTCAGTACTGAGGGAGCACCGCACTGTTGGAGGGTCAGTACTGAGGGAGCGCCGCACTGTCGGAGGGGCGGTACTGAGGGAGTGCCGCACTGTCCGAGTGGCGGTACTGAGGGAGCACCGCACTGTCGGAGGGTCAGTACTGAGGGAGCGCCGCACTGTCGGAGGGGCGGTACTGAGGGAGCGCCGCACTGTCGGAGGGGCGGTACTGAGGGAGCACCGCACTGTCGGAGGGGCAGTGCTGAGGGAGCGCCGCACTGTCGGAGGGGCAGTACTGAGGGAGCGCCGCAGTGCTGGAGGGGCAGTATTGAGGGAGCACTGCACTGTTGGAGGGGCAGTACTGAGGGAGTGCCGCACTGTTGGAGGGGCAGTACTGAGGGAGCACCGCACTGTCGGAGGGGCAGTACTGAGGGAGCGCCGCACTGTCGGAGGGGCAGTACTGAGGGAGCACCGCACTGCCGGAGGGGCAGTACCGAGGGAGAGCCGCACTGTCGGAGGGGCAGTGCTGAGGGAGCGCCGCACTGTCGGAGGGGCAGTACCGAGGGAGCACCGCTCTGTCGGAGGGGCTGTACTGAGGTAGCTCCGCACTGTCGGAGGGTCAGTACTGAGGGAGCGCAGCACTGTTGGAGGGGCAGTACTGAAGGAGCGCCGCACTGTCGGAGGGGCAGTACTGAGGGAGCGCCGCACTGTCGGAGGGGCAGTACTGAGGGAGCGCCGCACTGTCGGAGGGGCGGTACTGAGGGAGCGCCGCACTGTCGGAGGGGCGGTACTGAGGGAGCGCCGCACTGTCGGAGGGGCGGTACTGAGGGAGCGCCGCACTCTCGGAGGGTCGGTACTGAGGGAGTGCCGCATTGTCGGAGTGGCGGTACTGAGGGAGCACCGCACTGTCGGAGGGGCGGTACTGAGGGAGCGCCGCACTGTTGGAGGGGCAGTACTGAGGGAGCACTGCACTGTCAGAGGGGCTGTACTGAGGGAGCGCCGCACTGTCGGAGGGGCGGTACTGAGGGAGTGCCGCACTGTCGGAGTGGCGGTACTGAGGGAGCATCGCACTGTCGGAGGGTCAGTACTGAGGGAGCGCCGCACTGTCGGAGGGGCGGTACTGAGGGAGCGCCGCACTGTCGGAGGGGCGGTGCTGAGGGAGCACCGCACTGTCGGAGGGGCAGTGCCGAGGGAGCGCCGCACTGTCAGAGGGGCAGTACTGAGGGAGCGCCGCACTGCCGGGGGGGCAGTACTAAGGGAGAGCCGCACTGTTGGAGGGGCAGGACTGAGGGAGCACCGCACTGTCGGAGGGGCAGTACTGAGGGATCACCGCACTGTCGGAGGGGCAGTACTGAGGGAGCGCCGCACTGTCAGAGGGGTACTGAGGGAGCGCTGCACTGTCGGAGGGGCAGTACCGAGGGAGCGCCGCACTGTCAGAGGGGCTGTACTGAGGGCGCGCCGCACTGTCGGAGGGGCAGTACTGAGGGAGCGCCGCACTGTCGGGGGGTCAGTACTGAGGGAGCGCCGCACTTTCGGAGGGGCGGTACTGAGGGAGCGCCGCACTGTCGGGGGGTCAGTACTGAGGGAGCGCCGCACTGTCGGAGCGGCTGTACTGAGGGAGCGCCGCACTGTCGGAGGGGCAGTACTGAGGGTGCGCCGCACTGTTGGAGGGTCAGTACTGAGGGAGCACCGCACTGTTGGAGGGTCAGTACTGAGGGAGCGCTGCACTGTCGGAGGGGTGGTACTGAAGGAGTGCCGCACTGTCGGAATGGTGGTACTGAGGGAGCACCGCACTGTCGGAGGGTCAGTACTGAGGGAGCGGCGCACTGTCGGAGGGGCGGTACTGAGGGAGCGCCGCACTGTCGGAGTGGCGGTACTGAGGGAGCGCCGCACTGTCGGAGGGGCAGGACTGAGGGTGCGCCGCACTGTCGGGGGGTCAGTACTGAGGGAGCACCGCACTGTCGGCGGGTCAGTACTGAGGGAGCTCCGCACTCTCGGAGGGGCAGTACTGAGGGAGTGCCGCACTGTCGGGGTGGTGGTACTGAGGGAGCACCGCACTGTCGGAGGGTCAGCACTGAGGGAGCGCCGTACTGTCGGAGGGGCTGTACTGAGGGAGCGCCGCACTGTCGCAGGGGCAGTACTGAGGGAGTGCCGCACTGTCGGAGTGGCGGTACTGAGGGAGCACCGCACTGTCGGAGGGGCGGTACTGAGGGAGCGCCGCACTGTTGGAGGGGCAGTACTGAGGGAGCGCCGCACTGTCGGAGGGGCGGTGCTGAGGGAGCACCGCACTGTCGGAGGGGCAGTACAGTGGGAGTGCTGCACTGTCGGAGGGGCAGTGCCGAGGGAGCGCCGCACTGTCGGAGGGGCAGTGCCGAGGGAGTGCCGCACTGTCGGAGGGGTACTGAGGGAGCGCTGCACTGTCGGAGGGGCAGTACTGAGGGAGTGCTGCAATGTCGGAGGGGCAGTACTGAGGGAGCGCTGCACTGTCAGAGGGGCAGTACCGAGGGAGCGCCGCACTGTCGGAGGGGCAGTACCGAGGGAGCGCCGCGCTGTCAGAGGGGCTGTACTGAGGGAGCGCCGCACTGTCGGAGGGGCAGTACTGAGGGAGCGCCGCACTGTCGGAGGGGCAGTACCGAGGGAGCGCCGCACTGTCGGAGGGGCAGTACTGAGGGAGCGCCGCACTGTCGGAGGGGCGGTACTGAGGGAGCGCTGCACTGTCGGAGGGGCAGTGCTGAGGGAGTGCCGCACTGTTGGAGGAACAGTACTGAGGGAGCGCCGCACTGTCGGAGGGGCAGTACTGAGGGAGCGCCGCACTGTTGGAGAGGCAGAACCGAGGGAGCGCCGCACTGTCGGAGGGGCAGTACTGAGGGAGCGCTGCACTGTCGGAGGGGCAGTACTGTGGGAGTGTCGCACTGTCGGAGGGGCAGTACTGAGAGAGCGCCGCACTGTCGGAGGGGCAGTACTGAGGGAGCGCCGCACTGTCGGAGGGGCAGTACTGAGGGAGCGCTGCACTGTCCGAGGATCAGTACTGAGGGAGCGCCGCACTGTCGGAGGGGCTGTACTGAGGGAGCGCCGCACTGTCGGAGGGGCGGTACTGAGGGAGTGCCGCACTGTCGGAGTGGCGGTACTGAGGGAGCACCGCACTGTCGGAGGGGCGGTACTGAGGGAGCGCCGCACTGTCGGAGGGTCAGTACTGAGGGAGCGCCGCACTGTCGGAGGTGCTGTACTGAGGGAGCGCTGCACTGGCGGAGGGGCAGTCCTGAGGGTGCGCTGCAGTGTCGGGGGGTCAGTACTGAGGGAGCGCCGCACTGTCGGAGGGGCTGTACTGAGGGAGTGCCGCACTGTCGGAGGGGCAGTACTGAGGGAGCGCCGCACTGTCGGATGGGCAGTAGTGAGGGTGCGCCGCACTGTCGGGGGGTCAGTACTGAGGGAGCACCGCACTGTCGGAGGTTCAGTACTGAGGGAGCGCCGCACTGTCGGAGGGGCGGTACTGAGGGAGTGCCGCACTGTCGGAGTGGTGGTACTGAGGGAGCACCGCACTGTCGGAGGGTCAGTACTGAGGGAGTGCCGCACTGTCGGAGGGGTTGTACTGAGGGAGCGCCGCACTGTCGGAGGGGCGGTACTGAGGGAGTGCCGCACTGTCCGAGTGGCGGTACTGAGGGAGCACCGCACTGTCGGAGGGTCAGTACTGAGGGAGCGCCGCACTGTCGGAGGGGCGGTACTGAGGGAGCGCCGCACTGTCGGAGGGGCGGTACTGAGGGAGCACTGCACTGTCGGAGGGGCAGTGCTGAGGGAGCGCCGCACTGTCGGAGGGGCAGTACTGAGGGAGCGCCGCACTGTCGGAGCGGCTGTACTGAGGGAGCGCCGCACTGTCGGAGGGGCAGTACTGAGGGAGCGCCGCACTGTCGGAGGGGCAGTACTGAGGGTGCGCCGCACTGTCGGAGGGTCAGTACTGAGGGAGCGCCGCACTGTCGGGGGGTCAGTACTGAGGGAGCACCGCACTGTCGGAGGGTCAGTACTGAGGGAGCGCCGCACTGTCGGAGGGGCGGTACTGAGGGAGCGCCGCACTGTCGGGGGGTCAGTACTGAGGGAGCACCGCACTGTCGGAGGGTCAGTACTGAGGGAGCGCCGCACTGTCGGAGGGGCGGTACTGAGGGAGCGCCGCACTGTCGGAGGGGCAGTACTGAGGGTGCGCCGCACTGTCGGGGGGTCAGTACTGAGGGAGCGCCGCACTGTCGGAGCGGCTGTACTGAGGGAGCGCCGCACTGTCGGAGGGGCAGTACTGAGGGAGCGCCGCACTGTCGGAGGGGCAGTACTGAGGGTGCGCCACACTGTCGGAGGGGCAGTACTGAGGGTGCGCCACACTGTCGGAGGGGCAGTACTGAGGGAGCGCCGCACTGTCGGAGGGGCAGTACTGAGGGAGCGCCGCACTGTCGGAGCGGCTGTACTGAGAGAGCGCCGCACTGTCGGAGGGGCAGTACTGAGGGAGCGCCGCACTGTCGGAGGGGCAGTACTGAGGGAGCGCCGCACTGTCGGAGGGGCAGTACTGAGGGAGCGCCGCACTGTCGGAGGGGCAGTACTGAGGGAGCACCGCACTGTCGGAGGGTCAGTACTGAGGGAGCGGCGCACTGTCGGAGGGGCGGTACTGAGGGAGCGCCGCACTGTCGGAGTGGCGGTACTGAGGGAGCGCCGCACTGTCGGAGGGGCAGTACTGAGGGTGCGCCGCACTGTCGGGGGGTCAGTACTGAGGGAGCACCGCACTGTCGGAGGGTCAGTACTGAGGGAGCTCTGCACTCTCGGAGGGGCGGTACTGAGGGAGTGCCGCACTGACGGAGTGGTGGTACTGAGGGAGCACCGCACTGTCGGAGGGTCAGTACTGAGGGAGCGCCGTACTGTCGGAGGGGCTGTACTGAGGGAGCGCCGCACTGTCGCAGGGGCAGTACTGAGGGAGCGCCGCACTGTCGGAGGGGCGGTACTGAGGGAGCGCCGCACTGTTGGAGGGGCAGTACTGAGGGAGCGCCGCATTGTCAGAGGGGCTGTACTGAGGGAGCGCCGCACTGTCGGAGGGGCGGTGCTGAGGGAGCACCGCACTGTCGGCGGGGCAGTACAGTGGGAGTGCTGCACTGTCGGAGGGGCAGTGCCGAGGGAGCGCCGCACTGTCGGAGGGGCAGTGCCGAGGGAGTGCCGCACTGTCGGAGGGGCAGTACTGAGGGAGCGCCGCACTGCCGGAGGGGCAGTACTGAGGGAGCGCTGCACTGTCGGCGGGGCAGTACTGAGGGAGCACCGCACTGTCGGAGGGGCAGTACTGAGGGAGCGCCGCACTGTCAGAGGGGCAGTACTGAGGGAGCGCCGCACTGTCGGAGGGGCAGTACTGAGGGAGCGCCGCACTGTCGGAGGGGCAGTACTGAGGGAGCGCCGCACTGTCGGAGGGGAAGTACTGAGGGAGCGGCGCACTGTCGGAGGGGCAGTACTGAGGGAGCGCTGCACTGTCGGAGAGGCAGAACTGAGGGAGCGCCACACTGTCGGAGGGGCAGTACTGAGGGAGCACTGCACTGTTGAAGGGGCAGTACTGAGGGAGTGTCGCACTGTCGGAGGGGCAGTACTGAGGGAGGGTGGCACTGTCGGAGGGGCAGTACTGAGGGAGCGCCGCACTGTCGGAGGTGCAGTACTGAGGGAGCGCCGCACTGTCGGAGGGGCAGTACTGAGGGAGCGCTGCACTGTCCGAGGATCAGTAGTGAGGGAGCGCCGCACTGTCGGAGGGGCTGTACTGAGGGAGCGCCGCACTTTTCGGAGGGGCGGTACTGAGGGAGCGCCGCACTGTCGGAGTGGCGGTACTGAGGGAGCACCGCACTGTCGGAGGGGCAGTACTGAGGGAGCGCCGCACTGTCGGAGGGGCAGTACTGAGGGAGCGCCGCACTGTCGGAGGGGCAGTACCGAGGGAGAGCCGCACTGTCGGAGGGTCAGTACTGAGGGAGCGACGCACTGTCGGAGAGGCGGTACTGAGGGAGTGCCGCACTGTCGGAGTGGTGGTACTGAGGGAGCACCGCACTGTCGGAGGGGCAGTACTGAGGGAGCGCCGCACTGTCGGATGGGCAGTAGTGAGGGTGCGCCGCACTGTCGGGGGGTCAGTACTGAGGGAGCACCGCACTGTCGGAGGTTCAGTACTGAGGGAGCGCCGCACTGTCGGAGGGGCGGTACTGAGGGAGTGCCGCACTGTCGGAGTGGTGGTACTGAGGGAGCACCGCACTGTCGGAGGGTCAGTACTGAGGGAGTGCCGCACTGTCGGAGGGGTTGTACTGAGGGAGCGCCGCACTGTCGGAGGGGCGGTACTGAGGGAGTGCCGCACTGTCCGAGTGGCGGTACTGAGGGAGCACCGCACTGTCGGAGGGTCAGTACTGAGGGAGCGCCGTACTGTCGGAGGGGCGGTACTGAGGGAGCGCCGCACTGTCGGAGGGGCGGTACTGAGGGAGCACTGCACTGTCGGAGGGGCAGTGCTGAGGGAGCGCCGCACTGTCGGAGGGGCAGTACTGAGGGAGCGCCGCACTGTCGGAGCGGCTGTACTGAGGGAGCGCCGCACTGTCGGAGGGGCAGTACTGAGGGAGCGCCGCACTGTCGGAGGGGCAGTACTGAGGGAGCGCCGCACTGTCGGAGGGGCAGTACTGAGGGAGCGCCGCACTGTCGGAGGGGCAGTACTGAGGGAGCGCCGCACTGTCGGAGGGTCAGTACTGAGGGAGCGGCGCACTGTCGGAGGGGCGGTACTGAGGGAGCGCCGCACTGTCGGAGTGGCGGTACTGAGGGAGCGCCGCACTGTCGGAGGGGCAGTACTGAGGGTGCGCCGCACTGTCGGAGGGTCAGTACTGAGGGAGCGCCGCACTGTCGGGGGGTCAGTACTGAGGGAGCACCGCACTGTCGGAGGGTCAGTACTGAGGGAGCGCCGCACTGTCGGAGGGGCGGTACTGAGGGAGCGCCGCACTGTCGGGGGGTCAGTACTGAGGGAGCACCGCACTGTCGGAGGGTCAGTACTGAGGGAGCGCCGCACTGTCGGAGGGGCGGTACTGAGGGAGCGCCGCACTGTCGGAGGGGCAGTACTGAGGGTGCGCCGCACTGTCGGGGGGTCAGTACTGAGGGAGCGCCGCACTGTCGGAGCGGCTGTACTGAGGGAGCGCCGCACTGTCGGAGGGGCAGTACTGAGGGAGCGCCGCACTGTCGGAGGGGCAGTACTGAGGGTGCGCCACACTGTCGGAGGGGCAGTACTGAGGGTGCGCCACACTGTCGGAGGGGCAGTACTGAGGGAGCGCCGCACTGTCGGAGGGGCAGTACTGAGGGAGCGCCGCACTGTCGGAGCGGCTGTACTGAGGGAGCGCCGCACTGTCGGAGGGGCAGTACTGAGGGAGCGCCGCACTGTCGGAGGGGCAGTACTGAGGGAGCGCCGCACTGTCGGAGGGGCAGTACTGAGGGAGCGCCGCACTGTCGGAGGGGCAGTACTGAGGGAGCACCGCACTGTCGGAGGGTCAGTACTGAGGGAGCGGCGCACTGTCGGAGGGGCGGTACTGAGGGAGCGCCGCACTGTCGGAGTGGCGGTACTGAGGGAGCGCCGCACTGTCGGAGGGGCAGTACTGAGGGTGCGCCGCACTGTCGGGGGGTCAGTACTGAGGGAGCACCGCACTGTCGGAGGGTCAGTACTGAGGGAGCTCTGCACTCTCGGAGGGGCGGTACTGAGGGAGTGCCGCACTGACGGAGTGGTGGTACTGAGGGAGCACCGCACTGTCGGAGGGTCAGTACTGAGGGAGCGCCGTACTGTCGGAGGGGCTGTACTGAGGGAGCGCCGCACTGTCGCAGGGGCAGTACTGAGGGAGTGCCGCACTGTCGGAGTGGCGGTACTGAGGGAGCACCGCACTGTCGGAGGGGCGGTACTGAGGGAGCGCCGCACTGTTGGAGGGGCAGTACTGAGGGAGCGCCGCATTGTCAGAGGGGCTGTACTGAGGGAGCGCCGCACTGTCGGAGGGGCGGTGCTGAGGGAGCACCGCACTGTCGGCGGGGCAGTACAGTGGGAGTGCTGCACTGTCGGAGGGGCAGTGCCGAGGGAGCGCCGCACTGTCGGAGGGGCAGTGCCGAGGGAGTGCCGCACTGTCGGAGGGGCAGTACTGAGGGAGCGCCGCACTGCCGGAGGGGCAGTACTGAGGGAGCGCTGCACTGTCGGCGGGGCAGTACTGAGGGAGCACCGCACTGTCGGAGGGGCAGTACTGAGGGAGCGCCGCACTGTCTGAGGGGCAGTACTGAGGGAGCGCCGCACTGTCGGAGGGGCAGTACTGAGGGAGCGCCGCACTGTCGGAGGGGCAGTACTGAGGGAGCGCCGCACTGTCGGAGGGGAAGTACTGAGGGAGCGGCGCACTGTCGGAGGGGCAGTACTGAGGGAGCGCTGCACTGTCGGAGAGGCAGAACTGAGGGAGCGCCACACTGTCGGAGGGGCAGTACTGAGGGAGCACTGCACTGTCGAAGGGGCAGTACTGAGGGAGTGTCGCACTGTCGGAGGGGCAGTACTGAGGGAGGGTGGCACTGTCGGAGCGGCAGTACTGAGGGAGCGCCGCACTGTCGGAGGTGCAGTACTGAGGGAGCGCCGCACTGTCGGAGGGGCAGTACTGAGGGAGCGCTGCACTGTCCGAGGATCAGTAGTGAGGGAGCGCCGCACTGTCGGAGGGGCTGTACTGAGGGAGCGCCGCACTTTTCGGAGGGGCGGTACTGAGGGAGCGCCGCACTGTCGGAGTGGCGGTACTGAGGGAGCACCGCACTGTCGGAGGGGCGGTACTGAGGGAGCGCCGCACTGTCGGAGGGTCGGTACTGAGGGAGCGCCGCACTGTCGGAGGGTCGGTACTGAGGGAGCGCCGCACTGTCGGGGGGTCGGTACTGAGGGAGCGCCGCACTGTCGGAGGTGCTGTACTGAGGGAGCGCTGCACTGGCGGAGGGGCAGTCCTGAGGGTGCGCTGCAGTGTCGGGGGGTCAGTACTGAGGGAGCGCCGCACTGTCGGAGGGGCTGTACTGAGGGAGTGCCGCACTGTCGGAGGGGCAGTACTGAGGGAGCGCCGCACTGTCGGATGGGCAGTAGTGACTGTGCGCCGCACTGTCGGGGGGTCAGTACTGAGGGAGCACCGCACTGTCGGAGGTTCAGTACTGAGGGAGCGCCGCACTGTCGGAGGGGCGGTACTGAGGGAGTGCCGCACTGTCGGAGTGGTGGTACTGAGGGAGCACCGCACTGTCGGAGGGTCAGTACTGAGGGAGCGCCGCACTGTTGGAGGGGCAGTACTGAGGGAGCGCCGCACTGTCGGAGGGGCAGTACTGAGGGAGCGCCGCACTGTCGGAGGGGCAGTACCGAGGGAGAGCCGCACTGTCGGAGGGTCAGTACTGAGGGAGCGACGCACTGTCGGAGGGGCGGTACTGAGGGAGTGCCGCACTGTCGGAGTGGTGGTACTGAGGGAGC
>NW_028225180.1:91580345-91735345 GCF_052327205.1 Somniosus microcephalus | reverse complement strand
GGGGCTAACACCTGTCTATGGGGGGGCTAACACCTGTCTATGGGGGGGCTAACACCTGTCTATGGGGGGGGCTAACACCTGTCTATGGGGAGGCTAACACCTGTCTATGGGGGGGCGTCAGGGGTTAACCGCGCAGACTGCCTGTCACAGCCGCATCTCTGGGATCCCCTCATCTGCTGCCTGAGTGATGAAATGTACGGAGTGGAACCGAGTCCCACAGAGCAGGAAGATCCCAGGTTCATTTCCGGGGCACCAAGGCCCCAGCTCGAGCTCGGGAATGGGAGAAATTGAAAATAAAACACATGCTTGTTAAAACTTCTGAAGTGCCGTAAAGAAAGCGGGTTTAATGTGGTTGTTGTGTGGCTGGACTGCACAGGGATTGGAGGAGCTGGGATCGTTCTCCTTAGAGCAGAGAAGGTTAAGAGGAGATTTAATAGAGGCGTTCAAATCATGAAGGTTAGTTAGGGAGAAAGTGTTTCCAGTGGCAGGAGGGTCGGTAACCAGAAGACACAGATTTAAGAGAATTGGCAAAAGAACCAGAGGGGAGATGAGGAGAGACTTGTGGTACGAGGGAATGGCGGAATATTTGGTTATATTTTCTCCCCTCTCTGCCTTTCCAGGCGATGGCGGTGAGAAGGATGGCAGTGCCCTGGGCAGCAAGTCGCTGAGACCGCAGGGCGCGCTGGAGGGCACGAGCGGAGGGCCAGTCGGTGACCCCCAGGCCACCACCCCCTCGACCCCTGACATCGAGAACGCGGAGATCAGCCCCATCCTCCCCTTCCTGTACCTGGGGAACGAGCGCGACGCCCAGGACCTGGCGAGGATGCACCAGCTGAACGTGGGCTACGTGATCAACGTCACCACGCACCTCCCGCTCTATCACGCACAGGCGGGCGCCGTGCGCTACAAGAGGTTGCCCGCCACCGACAACAGCAAGCAGAACCTCCGGCAGTACTTCGAGGAGGCCTTTGAGTTCATAGGTGAGTGCGGGAGGCGTCAGGCTGCATTTCCGCCTTGCCTCGCCACCCCCCCTCGTCACCGCTGTGTCCCGTCACGCTGTGTCCCGTCTCGCTGTGTCCTGTCACCGCTGTGTCCCGTCACGCTGTGTCCCGTCTCGCTGAGTCCGTCACACTGTGTCCCGTCTCGTTGTGTCCACTCAACGCTGTGTCCCGTCACGCTGTGTCCCGTCACACTGTGTCCTGTCACACTGTGTCCCGTCACACTGTGTCCCGTCACACTGTGTCCTGTCACACTGTGTCCCGTCACCACTGTGTCCCGTCACCGCTGTGTCCCATCACCGCTGTGTCCCGTCACGCTGTGTCCCGTCACACCTGTGTCCCGTCACACTGTGTCCCATCACCGCTGTGTCCCGTCACGCTGTGTCCCATCACACTGTGTCCTGTCACACTGTGTCCCGTCACACTGTGTCCTGTCACACTGTGTCCCGTCACCACTGTGTCCCATCACCGCTGTGTCCCATCACCGCTGTGTCCCGTCACCACTGTGTCCCGTCACCGCTGTGTCCCATCACCGCTGTGTCCTGTCACACTGTGTCCCGTCACCACTGTGTCCCGTCACCACTGTGTCCCATCACCGCTGTGTCCCATCACCGCTGTGTCCCGTCACCACTGTGTCCCGTCACCGCTGTGTCCCATCACCGCTGTGTCCTGTCACACTGTGTCCCGTCACCACTGTGTCCCGTCACCGCTGTGTCCCATCACCGCCGTGTCCCATCACCGCTGTGTCCTGTCACACTGTGTCCCGTCACCGCTGTGTCCCATCACCGCCGTGTCCCATCACCGCTGTGTCCTGTCACACTGTGTCCCGTCACCGCTGTGTCCCATCACCGCCGTGTCCTATCACCGCTGTGTCCTGTCACACTGTGTCCCGTCACTACTGTGTCCCGTCACCGCTGTGTCCCATCACCGCCGTGTCCCATCACCGCTGTGTCCTGTCACACTGTGTCCCGTCACCACTGTGTCCCGTCACCGCTGTGTCCCATCACCGCTGTGTCCCATCACCGCTGTGTCCTGTCACACTGTGTCCCGTCACCACTGTGTCCCGTCACCGCTGTGTCCCATCACCGCCGTGTCCCATCACCGCTGTGTCCTGTCACACTGTGTCCCGTCACCGCTGTGTCCCATCACCGCCGTGTCCTATCACCGCTGTGTCCTGTCACACTGTGTCCCGTCACCACTGTGTCCCGTCACCGCTGTGTCCCATCACCGCTGTGTCCCGTCACGCTGTGTCCTGTCACACTGTGTCCCGTCACCGCTGTGTCCCGTCACGCTGTGTCCTGTCACACTGTGTCCCGTCACCACTGTGTCCCGTCACCGTTGTGTCCCATCACCACTGTGTCCCGTCACCGTTGTGTCCCGTCTCGCTGTGTCCCGTCACCGCTGTGTCCCGTCACCGTTGTGTCCCATCACTCTGTGTCCCGTCACACTGTCCCGTCTCGCTGTGTCCCGTCTCGCTGTGTCCCGTCACACTGTGTCCCGTCACCGTTGTGTCCCATCACACTGTGTCCCGTCACACTGTCCCGTCACGCTGTGTCCCGTCACACTGTGTCCCGTCACACTGTGTCCCGTCACCGTTGTGTCCCATCACACTGTGTCCCGTCACACTGTCCCGTCACGCTGTGTCCCGTCACACTGTGTCCCGTCACACTGTGTCCCGTCACGCTGTGTCCCGTCACCGCTGTGTCCCGTCACGCTGTGTCCCATCACCGCTGTGTCCCGTCACGCTGTGTCCCGTCTCGCTGTGTCCCGTCACCGCTGTGTCCCGTCACGCTGTGTCCCATCACCGCTGTGTCCCGTCACGCTGTGTCCCGTCTCGCTGTGTCCCGTCACTGTGTCCCGTTAGCGCTGTGTCCCGTCACACTGTGTCCCGTCACACTGTCCCGTCACACTGTGTCCCGTCACACTGTGTCCTGTCACACTGTGTCCCGTCACACTGTCCCGTCACACTGTGTCCCGTCACACTGTCCCGTCACACTGTGTCCCGTCACTGCTGTGTCCTGTCACACTGTGTCCCGTCACACTGTGTCCCGTCACCGCTGTGTCCCGTCACACTGTGTCCCGTCACCGCTGTGTCCCGTCACGCTGAGTCCCGTCACGCTGTGTCCCGTCACACTGTGTCCCGTCACACTGTGTCCCGTCTCGCTGTGTCCCGTCACACTGTATCCCGTCACGCTGTGTCCGTAATGCTGTGTCCCGTCACACTGTGTCCCGTCACCGCTGTGTCCCGTCTCGCTGTGTCCCATCACCGCTGTGTCCCGTCACCGTTGTGTCCCGTCACACTGTGTCCCGTCACGGTGTCCCGTCACTGTGTCCCGTCTCGCTGTGTCCCGTCACACTGTCCCGTCACGCTGTGTCCCGTCACACTGTGTCCCGTCACACTGTGTCCCGTCACCACTGTGTCCCGTCACCGCTGTGTCCCATCACCGCCGTGTCCCATCACCGCTGTGTCCTGTCACACTGTGTCCCGTCACCGCTGTGTCCCATCACCGCTGTGTCCCATCACCGCTGTGTCCTGTCACACTGTGTCCCGTCACCACTGTGTCCCATCACTGCCGTGTCCCATCACCGCTGTGTCCTGTCACACTGTGTCCCGTCACCGCTGTGTCCCATCACCGCTGTGTCCTGTCACACTGTGTCCCGTCACCACTGTGTCCCGTCACCGCTGTGTCCCATCACCGCCGTGTCCCATCACCGCTGTGTCCTGTCACACTGTGTCCCGTCACCGCTGTGTCCCATCACCGCCGTGTCCCATCACCGCTGTGTCCTGTCACACTGTGTCCCGTCACCGCTGTGTCCCATCACCGCCGTGTCCTATCACCGCTGTGTCCTGTCACACTGTGTCCCGTCACTACTGTGTCCCGTCACCGCTGTGTCCCATCACCGCCGTGTCCCATCACCGCTGTGTCCTGTCACACTGTGTCCCGTCACCACTGTGTCCCGTCACCGCTGTGTCCCATCACCGCTGTGTCCCATCACCGCTGTGTCCTGTCACACTGTGTCCCGTCACCACTGTGTCCCGTCACCGCTGTGTCCCATCACCGCCGTGTCCCATCACCGCTGTGTCCTGTCACACTGTGTCCCGTCACCGCTGTGTCCCATCACCGCCGTGTCCTATCACCGCTGTGTCCTGTCACACTGTGTCCCGTCACCACTGTGTCCCGTCACCGCTGTGTCCCATCACCGCTGTGTCCCGTCACGCTGTGTCCTGTCACACTGTGTCCCGTCACCGCTGTGTCCCGTCACGCTGTGTCCTGTCACACTGTGTCCCGTCACCACTGTGTCCCGTCACCGTTGTGTCCCATCACCACTGTGTCCCGTCACCGTTGTGTCCCGTCTCGCTGTGTCCCGTCACCGCTGTGTCCCGTCACCGTTGTGTCCCATCACTCTGTGTCCCGTCACACTGTCCCGTCTCGCTGTGTCCCGTCTCGCTGTGTCCCGTCACACTGTGTCCCGTCACCGTTGTGTCCCATCACACTGTGTCCCGTCACACTGTCCCGTCACGCTGTGTCCCGTCACACTGTGTCCCGTCACACTGTGTCCCGTCACCGTTGTGTCCCATCACACTGTGTCCCGTCACACTGTCCCGTCACGCTGTGTCCCGTCACACTGTGTCCCGTCACACTGTGTCCCGTCACGCTGTGTCCCGTCACCGCTGTGTCCCGTCACGCTGTGTCCCATCACCGCTGTGTCCCGTCACGCTGTGTCCCGTCTCGCTGTGTCCCGTCACCGCTGTGTCCCGTCACGCTGTGTCCCATCACCGCTGTGTCCCGTCACGCTGTGTCCCGTCTCGCTGTGTCCCGTCACTGTGTCCCGTTAGCGCTGTGTCCCGTCACACTGTGTCCCGTCACACTGTCCCGTCACACTGTGTCCCGTCACACTGTGTCCTGTCACACTGTGTCCCGTCACACTGTCCCGTCACACTGTGTCCCGTCACACTGTCCCGTCACACTGTGTCCCGTCACTGCTGTGTCCTGTCACACTGTGTCCCGTCACACTGTGTCCCGTCACCGCTGTGTCCCGTCACACTGTGTCCCGTCACCGCTGTGTCCCGTCACGCTGAGTCCCGTCACGCTGTGTCCCGTCACACTGTGTCCCGTCACCGCTGTGTCCCGTCACACTGTGTCCCGTCTCGCTGTGTCCCGTCACACTGTATCCCGTCACGCTGTGTCCGTAATGCTGTGTCCCGTCACACTGTGTCCCGTCACCGCTGTGTCCCGTCTCGCTGTGTCCCGTCACCGCTGTGTCCCGTCACCGTTGTGTCCCGTCACACTGTGTCCCGTCACGGTGTCCCGTCACTGTGTCCCGTCTCGCTGTGTCCCGTCACACTGTCCCGTCACGCTGTGTCCCGTCACACTGTGTCCCGTCACACTGTGTCCCGTCACCACTGTGTCCCGTCACCGCTGTGTCCCATCACCGCCGTGTCCCATCACCGCTGTGTCCTGTCACACTGTGTCCCGTCACCGCTGTGTCCCATCACCGCTGTGTCCCATCACCGCTGTGTCCTGTCACACTGTGTCCCGTCACCACTGTGTCCCATCACTGCCGTGTCCCATCACCGCTGTGTCCTGTCACACTGTGTCCCGTCACCGCTGTGTCCCATCACCGCCGTGTCCCATCACCGCTGTGTCCTGTCACACTGTGTCCCGTCACCACTGTGTCCCGTCACCGCTGTGTCCCATCACCGCTGTGTCCCGTCACGCTGTGTCCCGTCTCGCTGTGTCCCGTCACACTGTGTCCCGTCACCGTTGTGTCCCATCACCGCCGTGTCCCATCACCGCTGTGTCCTGTCACACTGTGTCCCGTCACCGCTGTGCCCCATCACCGCCGTGTCCCATCACCGCTGTGTCCTGTCACACTGTGTCCCGTCACCACTGTGTCCCGTCACCGCTGTGTCCCATCACCGCTGTGTCCCGTCACGCTGTGTCCTGTCACACTGTGTCCCGTCACCACTGTGTCCCGTCACCGTTGTGTCCCATCACCACTGTGTCCCGTCACCGCTGTGTCCCATCACCGCTGTGTCCCATCACCGCTGTGTCCTGTCACACTGTGTCCCGTCACCGCTGTGTCCCGTCACGCTGTGTCCCGTCTCGCTGTGTCCCGTCACCGCTGTGTCCTGTCACCGTTGTGTCCCATCACCACTGTGTCCCGTCACACTGTGTCCCGTCACACTGTGTCCCGTCACCGCTGTGTCCCGTAACGCTGAGTCCCGTCACGCTGTGTCCCGTCACACTGTGTCCCGTCACCGCTGTGGCCCGTAACGCTGTGTCCCGTCACGCTGAGTCCCGTCATGCTGTGTCCCGTCTCGCTGTGTCCCGTCACCGCTGTGTCCCGTCACCGTTGTGTCCCATCACGCTGTGTCCCGTCACACTGTCCCGTCACACTGTGTCCCGTCACTGCTGTGTCCTGTCACACTGCGTCCCGTCACACTGTGTCCCGTCACTGCTGTGTCCTGTCACACTGTGTCCCGTCACACTGTGTCCCGTCACTGCTGTGTCCTGTCACACTGTGTCCCGTCACACTGTGTCCCGTCACTGCTGTGTCCTGTCACACTGTGTCCCGTCACACTGTGTCCCGTCACCGCTGTGTCCCGTAACGCTGTGTCCCGTCACACTGTGTCCCGTCACACTCTGTCCCATCACACTGTGTCCCATCACACTGTGTCCCGTCACACTGTCCCGTCACACTGTCCCGTCACACTGTGTCCCGTCACTGCTGTGTCCTGTCACACTGTGTCCCGTCACACTGTCCCGTCACACTGTGTCCCGTCACTGCTGTGTCCTGTCACACTGTGTCCCGTCACACTGTGTCCCGTCACCGCTGTGTCCCGTCTCGCTGTGTCCCGTCACCGCTGTGTCCCGTCACGCTGTGTCCCGTCACACTGTGTCCCGTCACCGCTGTGTCCCGTCACCGCTGTGTCCCGTCACGCTGAGTCCCGTCACGCTGTGTCCCGTCACCGCTGTGTCCCGTCACCGCTGTGTCCCGTCACGCTGTGTCCCATCACCACTGTGTCCCGTCACACTGTCCCGTCACACTGTGTCCCGTCACACTGTGTCCCGTCACCGCTGTGTCCCGTCTCGCTGTGTCCCGTCACACTGTGTCCCGTCACCGCTGTGTCCCGTCTCGCTGTGTCCCGTCTCGCTGTGTCCCGTCACCGCTGTGTCCCGTCACGCTGTGTCCCATCACCGCCGTGTCCCATCACCGCTGTGTCCTGTCACACTGTGTCCCGTCACCACTGTGTCCCGTCACCGCTGTGTCCCATCACCGCTGTGTCCCGTCACGCTGTGTCCCGTCTCGCTGTGTCCCGTCACACTGTGTCCCGTCACCGTTGTGTCCCATCACCGCCGTGTCCCATCACCGCTGTGTCCTGTCACACTGTGTCCCGTCACCGCTGTGCCCCATCACCGCCGTGCCCCATCACCGCCGTGTCCCATCACCGCTGTGTCCTGTCACACTGTGTCCCGTCACCACTGTGTCCCGTCACCGCTGTGTCCCATCACCGCTGTGTCCCGTCACGCTGTGTCCTGTCACACTGTGTCCCGTCACCACTGTGTCCCGTCACCGTTGTGTCCCATCACCACTGTGTCCCGTCACCGCTGTGTCCCATCACCGCTGTGTCCTGTCACACTGTGTCCCGTCACCGCTGTGTCCCGTCACGCTGTGTCCCGTCTCGCTGTGTCCCGTCACCGCTGTGTCCTGTCACCGTTGTGTCCCATCACCACTGTGTCCCGTCACACTGTCCCGTCACACTGTGTCCCGTCACACTGTGTCCCGTCACCGCTGTGTCCCGTAACGCTGAGTCCCGTCACGCTGTGTCCCGTCACACTGTGTCCCGTCACCGCTGTGGCCCGTAACGCTGTGTCCCGTCACGCTGAGTCCCGTCATGCTGTGTCCCGTCTCGCTGTGTCCCGTCACCGCTGTGTCCCGTCACCGTTGTGTCCCATCACGCTGTGTCCCGTCACCGTCTCGCTGTGTCCCGTCACCGCTGTGTCCCGTCACCGTTGTGTCCCATCACGCTGTGTCCCGTCACACTATCCCGTCACACTGTGTCCCGTCACTGCTGTGTCCTGTCACACTGCGTCCCGTCACACTGTGCACTGTACAAAAAGTGCAGGGGGATACTTAAAAAAGAAATTAGGAGATCAAGGAGGGGCCATGAAATAACACTGGCAAGCAAAATAAAGGAAAATCCGAAGATGTTTTATAAGTATATTAAGGGTAAGAGGATAACTAGGGAAAAAATAGGGCCCATTAGGGACAAAAGTGGCAATCTGTGTGTGGAGCCGGAAGATGTAGGAGGGGTTCTGAATGAATTTTTTGCGTCTGTTTTCACTATGGAGAAGGACGATGTAGACATAGAAATAGGGCGGGGGGACTGTGATATGCTCGAACATATTAACATCGAGCGGGGGGAGGTATTGGCGGTTTTAGCTGGCCTAAAAATGGATAAATCCCCAGGCCCGGATGAAATGTATCCCAGGCTGCTGTGTGAGGCAAAGGAGGAGATTGCGGGGGCTCTAACACATATATTCAGGACCTCTCTGGCCACAGGGGATGTGCCAGAGGACTGGAGAACCGCTAATGTAGTACCATTATTCAAGAAGGGTAGTAGGGAAAAACCGGGGAACTACAGGCCAGTGAGCCTAACATCAGTGGTAGGAAAATTATTGGAAAAAATCCTGAGGGACAAAATTTGTCTCCACTTGGAGAGGCAAGGATTAATCAGGGATAGTCAACATGGCTTTGTCAAGGGAAGATCATGTCTGACTAATTTGATTGAATTTTTTGAGGGGGTGACTAGGTGTGTGGATGAGGGTAACGCAGTGGATGTGGTATACATGGATTTCAGTAAGGCCTTCGATAAAGTCCCGCACAGGAGACTGGTCAAGAAGGTAAGAGCCCATGGAATCCAGGGTGCCTTGGCACATTGGATACAAAACTGGCTTAGTGGCAGAAGGCAGAGGGTGATGGTCGAAGGTTGTTTTTGTGACTGGAAGCCTGTGGCCAGTGGGGTACCACAGGGATCGGTGCTGGGTCCCTTGCTGTTTGTGGTCTACATTAATGACTTGGATATGAATGTAAAGGGTATGATCAGTAAGTTCGCGGATGATACAAAAATTGGTAGGGTGGTAAATAGCGAGGAGGGTAGCCTCAGTCTGCAGGACGATATAGATGGGTTGGTCAGATGGGCGGAACAGTGGCAAATGGAATTTAACCCGGAAAAGTGCGAGGTGATGCACTTTGGGGGGACTAACAAGGCAAAGGAATACACAATGAATGGAAAGACCCTAGGCAAGACGGAGGGTCAGAGGGATCTGGGTGTGCAAGTACACAGATCCCTGAAGGCGGCGGAACAGGTGGATAAGGTGGTAAAAAAGGCATATGGGATACTTGCCTTCATTAGCCGAGGCATTGAATATAAGAGCAAGGAGGTTATGATGGAGCTGTATAAAACACTGGTTAGGCCACAGCTGGAATATTGTGTGCAGTTCTGGTCGCCACACTACAGGAAGGATGTGATCGCGTTAGAGAGGGTGCAGAGGAGGTTCACCAGGATGTTACCAGGGCTGGAGCGCTTCAGCTATGAAGAGAGACTGGGCAGGTTGGGTTTGTTTTCCTTGGAGCTGAGGAGGCTGAGGGGGGACATGATTGAGGTGTACAAAATTATGAGGGGCATAGATAGGATGGATGCTGAGGAGCTTTTTCCCTTAGTAGAGGGGTCGATAACTAGGGGGCATAGATTCAAGGTAAAGGGCGGGAGGTTTAGAGGGGATTTGAGAAAGAACTTTTTCACCCAGAGGGTGGTTGGAGTCTGGAACTCACTGCCTGAAAGGGTTGTGGAGGCAGTAACCCTCACAACATTTAAGAAGCATTTGGATGTGCACTTGAAATGCCATAGCATACAAGGCTACGGGCCAAATGCTGGAATATGGGATTAGATTAGACAGGGCTTGATGGCCGGCGCGGACACGATGGGCCGAAGGGCCTCTATCCGTGCTGTATGACTCTATGACTCTATGACTGTGTCCCGTCACTGCTGTGTCCTGTCACACTGTGTCCCGTCACACTGTGTCCCGTCACTGCTGTGTCCTGTCACACTGTGTCCCGTCACACTGTGTCCCGTCACTGCTGTGTCCTGTCACACTGTGTCCCGTCACACTGTGTCCCCTCACCGCTGTGTCCCGTAACGCTGTGTCCCGTCACACTGTGTCCCGTCACACTCTGTCTCGTCACACTGTGTCCCATCACACTGTGTCCCGTCACACTGTCCCGTCACACTGTCCCGTCACACTGTGTCCCATCACTGCTGTGTCCTGTCACACTGTGTCCCGTCACACTGTCCCGTCACACTGTGTCCCGTCACTGCTGTGTCCTGTCACACTGTGTCCCGTCACACTGTGTCCCGTCACCGCTGTGTCCCGTCTCGCTGTGTCCCGTCACCGCTGTGTCCCGTCACGCTGTGTCCCGTCACCGCTGTGTCCCGTCACCGCTGTGTCCCGTCACGCTGAGTCCCGTCACGCTGTGTCCCGTCACCGCTGTGTCCCGTCACGCTGTGTCCCATCACCACTGTGTCCCGTCACACTGTCCCGTCACACTGTGTCCCGTCACACTGTGTCCCGTCACCGCTGTGTCCCGTCTCGCTGTGTCCCGTCACACTGTGTCCCGTCACCGCTGTGTCCCGTCTCGCTGTGTCCCGTCTCGCTGTGTCCCGTCACCGCTGTGTCCCGTCTCACTGTGTCCCGTCACCGCTGTGTCCCGTCACCGTTGTGTCCCATCACACTGTGTCCCGTCACCGCTGTGTCCCGTCACCGTTGTGTCCCATCACACTGTGTCCCGTCACCACTGTGTCCCGTCACCGTTGTGTCCCGTCTCACTGTGTCCCGTCACCACTGTGTCCCGTCACCGTTGTGTCCCGTCTCGCTGTGTCCCGTCACCGCTGTGTCCCGTCTCGCTGTGTCCCGTCACCGCTGTGTCCCGTCACCGTTGTGTCCCATCACACTGTGTCCCGTCACCGCTGTGTCCCGTCACCGTTGTGTCCCATCACACTGTGTCCCGTCACCACTGTGTCCCGTCACCGTTGTGTCCCGTCTCACTGTGTCCCGTCACCACTGTGCCCCGTCACCGTTGTGTCCCATCACACTGTGTCCCGTCACCACTGTGTCCCGTCACCGTTGTGTCCCGTCTCACTGTGTCCCGTCACCACTGTGTCCCGTCACCGTTGTGTCCCGTCTCGCTGTGTCCCGTCACCGCTGTGTCCCGTCTCGCTGTGTCCCGTCTCGCTGTGTCCCGTCACCGTTGTGTCCCATCACTCTGTGTCCCGTCACACTGTCCCGTCTCGCTGTGTCCCGTCACCGTTGTGTCCCATCACACTGTGTCCCGTCACGCTGTGTCCCGTCACACTGTGTCCCGTCACACTGTGTCCCGTCACCGTTGTGTCCCATCACACTGTGTCCCGTCACACTGTCCCGTCACGCTGTGTCCTGTCACACTGTGTCCCGTCACACTGTGTCCCGTCACGCTGTGTCCCATCACCGCTGTGTCCCGTCACGCTGTGTCCCATCACCGCTGTGTCCCGTCACGCTGTGTCCCGTCTCGCTGTGTCCCGTCACCGCTGTGTCCCGTCACGCTGTGTCCCATCACCGCTGTGTCCCGTCACGCTGTGTCCCGTCTCGCTGTGTCCCGTCACTGTGTCCCGTTAGCGCTGTGTCCCGTCACTGCTGTGTCCCGTCACTGCTGTGTCCCGTCACACTGTGTCCCGTCACACTGTCCCGTCACACTGTGTCCCATCACACTGTGTCCTGTCACACTGTGTCCCGTCACACTGTCCCGTCACACTGTGTCCCGTCACACTGTCCCGTCACACTGTGTCCCGTCACTGCTGTGTCCTGTCACACTGTGTCCCGTCACACTGTGTCCCGTCACCGCTGTGTCCCGTCACACTGTGACCCGTCACCGCTGTGTCCCGTCACGCTGAGTCCCGTCACGCTGTGTCCCGTCACACTGTGTCCCGTCACCGCTGTGTCCCGTCTCGCTGTGTCCCGTCACTCTGTATCCCGTCACGCTGTGTCCGTAATGCTGTGTCCCGTCACACTGTGTCCCATCACCACTGTGTCCCGTCACCGCTGTGTCCCGTCTCGCTGTGTCCCGTCACCGTTGTGTCCCGTCACACTGTGTTCCGTCACGCTGTGTACCGTCACGCTGTGTCCCGTCACTGTGTCCCGTCTCGCTGTGTCCCGCCACACTGTCCCGTCACGCTGTGTCCCGTCACACTGTGTCCCATCACACTGTGTCCCGTCACGCTGTGTCCCGTCTCGCTGTGTCCCGTCACCGCTGTGTCCCGTCACGCTGTGTCCCATCACCGCTTTGTCCCGTCACGCTGTGTCCCGTCTCGCTGTGTCCCGTCACTGTGTCCCGTTAGCGCTGTGTCCCGTCTCGCTGTGTCCCGTCACTGCTGTGTCCCGTCACTGCTGTGTCCCGTCACTGCTGTGTCCTGTCACACTGTGTCCCGTCACAATGTGTCCCGTCACTGCTGTGTCCCGTCACACTGTGTCCCGTCACCGCTGTGTCCCGTAACGCTGTGTCCCGTCACGCTGTGTCCGTCACGCTGAGTCCCGTCACGCTGTGTCCCGTCACACTGTGTCCCGTCACCGCTGTGTCCCATCACACTGTGTCCCGTCACGCTGTGTCCCGTCACACTGTGTCCCGTCACGCTGTGTCCCGTCACACTGTGTCCCGTCACACTGTGTCCTGTCACACTGTCCCGTCACACTGTGTCCCGTCACACTGTGTCCCATCACACTGTGTCCCATCACACTGTCCCGTCACACTGTGTCCTGTCACACTGTCCCATCACACTGTGTCCCGTCACTGCTGTGTCCTGTCACACTGTGTCCCGTCACACTGTGTCCCATCACTGCTGTGTCCTGTCACACTGTGTCCTGTCACACTGTGTCCCGTCACACTGTGTCCCGTCACTGTGTCCCGTTAGCGCTGTGTCCTGTCACACTGTCCCGTCACACTGTGTCCCGTCACTGCTGTGTTCTGTCACACTGTGTCCCGTCATGCTGTGTCCCGTCACACTGTGTCCCGTCACCGCTGTGTCCCGTCACTGCTGTGTCCCGTCACACTGTGTCCCGTCACCGCTGTGTCCCGTCACACTGTGTCCCGTCACCGCTGTGTCCCGTCACACTGTGTCCCGTCACCGCTGTGTCCCGTCACACTGTGTCCCGTCACCGCTGTGTCCCGTCACACTATGTCCCGTCACCGCTGTGTCCCGTAACGCTGTGTCCCGTCACGCTGTGTCCGTCACGCTGAGTCCCGTCACGCTGTGTCCCGTCACACTGTGTCCCGTCACCGCTGTGTCCCGTCACATTGTGTCCCGTCACGCTGTGTCCCGTCACACTGTGTCCCGTCACGCTGTGTCCCGTCACACTGTGTCCCGTCACACTGTGTCCTGTCACACTGTCCCGTCACACTGTGTCCCGTCACACTGTGTCCCATCACACTGTGTCCCGTCACACTGTCCCGTCACACTGTGTCCTGTCACACTGTCTCGTCACACTGTGTCCCGTCACTGCTGTGTCCTGTCACACTGTGTCCCGTCACACTGTGTCCCGTCACTGCTGTGTCCTGTCACACTGTGTCCTGTCACACTGTGTCCCGTCACACTGTGTCCCGTCACTGTGTCCCGTTAGCGCTGTGTCCTGTCACACTGTCCCGTCACACTGTGTCCCGTCACTGCTGTGTCCTGTCACACTGTGTCCCGTCACGCTGTGTCCCGTCACACTGTGTCCCGTCACCGCTGTGTCCCGTCACCGCTGTGTCCCGTCACACTGTGTCCCGTCACCGCTGTGTCCCGTAACGCTGTGTCCCGTCACGCTGAGTCCCGTCACTGCTGTGTCCCGTCACGCTGTGTCCCGTCACCGCTGTGTCCCGTCGCACTGAGTCCCATCACCGCTGTGTCCCGTCACGCTGTGTCCCGTCACGCTGTGTCCCGTCACCGCTGTGTCCCGTCACGCTGTGTCCCGTCACGCTATGTCCCGTCACCGCTGTGTCCCGTCACGCTGTGTCCCGTAACGCTGTGTCCCGTCACTGCTGTGTCCCGTCACGCTGTGTCCCGTCACACTGTGTCCCGTCACCGCTGTGTCCCGTCACTGTGTCCCGTTAGTGCTGTGTCCCGTCACACTGTATCCCGTCACGCTGTGTCCGTAATGCTGTGTCCCGTCACACTGTGTCCCGTCACGCTGTGTCCCGTCACACTGTGTCCCGTCACACTGTGTCCCGTCACCGCTGTATCCCGTCACACTGTATCCCGTCACGCTGTGTCCGTAATGCTGTGTCCCGTCACACTGTGTCCCGTCACTGTGTCCCGTTAGCGCTGTGTCCCGTCACACTGTATCCCGTCACGCTGTGTCCGTAATGCTGTGTCCCGTCACACTGTGTCCCGTCACACTGTGTCCCGTCACCGCTGTGTCCCGTAAAGCTGTGTCCCGTCATGCTGAGTCCCGTCACACTGTGTCCCGTCACACTGTGTCCCGTCACGCTGTGGGTGAGGGTCAGAGCAGGTGCGGCGGTGATTCACTTCCCCCCCGCCCCCCATGGTCGAATAGCCTGCCCACGCTCACTGTCTGGGCCGTTCGGGTGAGGTCCCGGTGCTTATGGAATCCATAGCCCATGACAGTGGCGCCTTCAGGGGACGGTGGGGATCGAGGGGCGGGGGGGGGGCCGGGAATTGGAAAGACGGAGAAAATTGTCAGAATCGTCAAGCCGGCCTTCGGGATGAGATATTAAACCGAGGCCCCGTCTGCCCCCTCAGGTGGATGTAAAAGATCCCACGGCCACTCTTGGAAGAAGAGCAGGGGGAGTTCTCCCCGGTGTCCTGGGGCCAATATTTATCCCTCAACCAACATCACTGAAACAGATGATCCGGTCAATTATCACATCGCTGTTTGTGGGAGCTTGCTGTGCGCAAATTGGCCGCCACGTTTCCGACGTTACAACTAAAGTACGTCATTGTCTGTGAAACGCTTTGGGACGTCCCGAGGGTGTGAAAGGCGCGATAGAAATGCACGGGTCTTCCTCGATGCAGTTGTGACTCTGGCCTCTTGCTGTTCTTTTTCTCAGAGGAAGCTCAGCAGTTGGGGAAGGGGGTGCTGGTCCACTGCCAGGCGGGGGTCTCTCGCTCAGCCACCCTGGTCATCGCCTACCTGATGAAGCACACGCACATGACCATGACCGACGCCTACAAGTACGTGAAGGGCAAGCGTCCCGTCATCTCCCCCAACCTGAACTTCATGGGCCAGCTGCTGGAGTTCGAAATGGACCTCAACAAGGGGCTCACGCCCCGCATCCTCACCCCGAAGCTCACCGGGCTGGAGACCGAGGTGTAGGGCACCCCCCGCCCCGCCCAAACTCCGGGACCGAGCATCAAAGCCAGAGAGGAGCGGGGTTGGGGAGGAACCTAACCCAGGCCCCAACCGGGGACCAAACTCTGGACCCTGAACAACTCTCTTATTCCGACCTGGATAAGCGCCGGCCACCATCTTAGAAGGAAACCATTCTGCGTCTCCCGCTGGGACTGTCAAGCGCACCGACAGAAACCCGAAACCCAGCGAGAATTATTTAGCTAAACTCAGGACCGAGGAGGGATCACCGCCGGGGTTTGGCAGGTTGGGACCTCCAGCACCTGACACATCAATTCCTGTTTGTGCATGTCGGGACCCTTTAACACTGTGAGGGAGGGGGGGGGTGGGGAGGGAGGAGGGGAGGGTAGAGCGGGGATGAGGGGAGGGGCTCTTCACATGAGACACTTACTGTGAAAACTGGTCAAACGGGACAGATTTCTTCCCATGTTAGGTGAACGCCTCTATTTTTCTCCTGGTCTCTGGCCCATTACAACGAGTGCGATTTGAGATTTATTTATTTACCCGAACCCCCGGAGTCTTCCTGTGTCTCGCCCGCCCAATGTGACTGGAGCCCTGACCCCCTCCCCCCCATTGCCTCTTCCTCCGCACTGCCACTCCCCCACCTCCCCCCCATTGCTGGGAATTGCCCCCTCCCCTGATTGAAATGGAGCTGGGCTCTCTCTCCCTCCAATACACACACACTAGACCCCAGCGTGGACCAATGGGGGCAACGGGACCCCCCATCAATGGGGGAATGGGACCCCCCATCAATGGGAGAATGGGACCCCCCATCAATGGGGGAATGGGACCCCCGCCAATGGGGGAATGGGACCCACCGCCAATGGGGGAATGGGACCCCACCAATGGGGCAATGGGACCCCCCATCAATGGGGGAATGGGACCCCGCCAATGGGGGAATGGGACCCACCGCCAATGGGGGAATGGGACCCCACCAATGGGGCAATGGGACCCCCCATCAATGGGGGAATGGGACCCCGCCAATGGGGGAATGGGGCCCACCGCCAATGGGGGAATGGGACCCCACCAATGGGGCAATGGGACCCCCCATCAATGGGGGAATGGGACCCCCGCCAATGGGGGAATGGGACCCCTGCCAATGGAGGAATGGGACCCCGCCAATGGGGGAATGGGACCCACCGCCAATGGGGGAATGGGACCCCACCAATGGGGCAATGGGACCCCCCATCAATGGGGGAATGGGACCCCCGCCAATGGGGGAATGGGACCCCCCATCAATGGGGGAATGGGACCCCCGCCAATGGGGGAATGGGACCCCCCATCAATGGGGGAATGGGACCCCCGCCAATGGGGGAATGGGACCCCCGCCAATGGGGGAATGGGACCCACCAATGGGGCAATGGGACCCCCCATCAATTGGGGAATGGGACCCCCGCCAATGGGGGAATGGGACCCCCCATCAATGGGGGAATGGGACCCCCGCCAATGGGGGAATGGGACCCCCCATCAATGGGGGAATGGGACCCCCGGCAATGGGGGAATGGGACCCCCATCAATGGGGGAATGGGACCCCCGCCAATGGGGGCAACGGGACCCCGTCAATGGGGGCAACGGGACCCCGCCAATGGAGGAATGGGACCCCCATCAATGGGGGAATGGGACCCCCGCCAATGGGGGAATGGGACCCCCATCAATGGGGGAATGGGACCCCCGCCAATGGGGGAATGGGACCCCCGCCAATGGGGGCAACGGGACCCCGCCAATGGGGGAATGGGACCCCCCATCAATGGGGGAATGGGACCCCCGCCAGTGGGGCAATGGGACCCCCACCAATGGGGGAATGGGACCCCCCGCCAATGGGGGAATGGGATCCCCACCAATGGGGCAATGGGACCCCCGCCAATGGGGGAATGGGACCCCCACCAATGGGTGAATGTGACCCCGCGAATGGGGCAATGGGACCCCGCCAATGGGGGAATGGGACCCTGCCAATGGGGCAATGGGACCCCCACCAATGGGGGAATGTGACCCCCGCCAATGGGGGAATGTGACCCCCACCAATGGGGGAATGTGACCCCGCCAATGGGGGAATGTGACCCTGCCAATGGGGCAATGGGACCCCCACCAATGGGGGAATGTGACCCCCGCCAATGGGGCAATGGGACCCCGCCAATGGGGGAATGGGACCTCCGCCAATGGGGCAATGGGACCCCGCCAATGGGGGAATGGGACCTCCGCCAATGGGGCAATGGGACCCCCGCCAATGGGGGAATGGGACCCCGCCAATGGGGAATTGGGACCCCCCATCAATGGGGGAATGTGACCCCCGCCAATGGGGGAATGGGACCCCGCCAATGGGGGAATGGGACCCCGCCAATGGGGCAATGGGACCCCCCATCAATGGGGCAATGGGACCCCCGCCAATGGGGGAATGTGACCCCCCGCCAATGGGGCAATGGGACCCCGCCAATGGGGGAATGTGACCCCCATCAATGGGGGAATGTGACCCCCGCCAATGGGGGAATGTGACCCCCGCCAATGGGGCAATGGGACCCCCGCCAATGGGGGAATGTGACCCCCGCCAATGGGGGAATGTGACCCCGCCAATGGGGGAATGTGACCCCGCCAATGGGGGAATGTGACCCCCGCCAATGGGGGAATGTGACCCCACCAATGGGGGAATGGGACCCCGCCAATGGGGGAATGGGACCCCGCCAATGGGGGAATGTGACCCCCGCCAATGGGGGAATGTGACCCCACCAATGGGGGAATGGGACCCCGCCAATGGGGGAATGTGACCCCGCCAATGGGGCAATGGGACCCCCGCCAATGGGGCAATGGGACCCCGCCAATGGGGGAATGTGACCCCGCCAATGGGGGAATGTGACCCCCACCAATGGGGGAATGTGACCCCCACCAATGGGGGAATGGGACCCCCGCCAATGGGGGAATGTGACCCCGCCAATGGGGCAATGGGACCCCGCCAATGGGGGAATGTGACCCCGCCAATGGGGCAATGGGACCCCGCCAATGGGGGAATGGGACCCCCACCAATGGGGGAATGGGACCCCGCCAATGGGGGAATGTGACCCCGCCAATGGGGCAATGGGACCCCGCCAATGGGGGAATGGGACCTCCGCCAATTCCTGGCGACACTCATTGCCGCGGAGTGATGGAAACGGGCTCCCCCTCCTGCACCTCGCGCCCATCATTCTGTGCCCAGCCCAGGGCAGCGCATTCGCCAGGGAGAGGGGGCAGTTGGGTCCATGCATCTTGCAAGCGTTACAATAAAATCCTCACCAGATCCAGTTGATTTTTCGTTCTACACCGAGCTTCCTGTGAACAGACGCACTCTCGACCTCCCGCTCGATATCGGACTGGAGTGGAGAATCAGGCGTGCGCGAGAGATTGGGTCATTGAGTGGGTGAACTGGAATATTCCCTGCCCACGAGGGTGAGGTTCCTTTAACCGCGATTTAACCTCTGGATTCACCTCGACAGCCTCCTGTTTCTACCCAGTATTGCTGCATCTCCTGTTACCGTAACCAGGACACTCACGGGATTCCATGCACCAGAGCCCAATGGAGAGAGTGAGTTGTCCGCAATCAGTCTCCGATCCCTGGCTGTAAGGGTCTGACATGGAATGGGAATGGGCAGTGCCACATGGGCAGGTGGCAGTGTAGAGAGAGCTTTACTCTGTATCTAACCCGTGCTGTACCTGCCCTGGGAGTGTTTGATGGGACAGTGTAGAGGGAGCTTTACTCTGTATCTACCCTGTGCTGTACCTTCCCTGGGAGTGTTTGATGGGACAGTGTAGAGGGAGCTTTACTCTGTATCTAACCCGTGCTGTACCTGCCCTGGGAGTGTTTGATGGGACAGTGTAGAGGGAGCTTTACTCTGTATCTAACCCGTGCTGTACCTGCCCTGGGAGTGTTTGACGGGACAGTGTAGAAGGAGCTTTACTCTGTATCTAACCCGTGCTGTACCTGCCCTGGGAGTGTTTGATGGGACAGTGTAGAGGGAGCTTTACTCTGTATCTAACCCGTGCTGTACCTGCCCTGGGAGTGTTTGATGGGACAGTGTAGAGAGAGCTTTACTCTGTATCTAACCTGTGCTGTACCTGCCCTGGGAGTGTTTGATAGGATAGTGTAGAGAGAGCTTTACTCTGTATCTAACCCGTGCTGTACCTGCCCTGGGAGTGTTTGATAGGACAGTGTAGAGGGAGCTTTACTCTGTATCTAACCCGTGCTGTACCTGTCCTGGGAGTGTTTGATGGGACAGTGTAGAGGGAGCTTTACTCTGTATCTAACCCCGTGCTGTACCTGTCCTGGGAGTGTTTGATGGGACAGTGTAGAGGGAGCTTTACTCTGTATCTAACCCGTGCTGTACCTGCCCTGGGAGTGTTTGATGGGACAGTGTAGAGGGAGCTTTACTCTGTATCTAACCCGTGCTGTCCCTGCCCTGGGAGTGTTTGACGGGACAGTGTAGAGGGAGCTTTACTCTGTATCTAACCCGTGCTGTACTTGCCCTGGGAGTGTTTGACAGGACAGTGTAGAGAGAGCTTTACTCTGTATCTAACCCGTGCTGTACCTGCCCTGGGAGTGTTTGATGGGACAGTGTAGAGGGAGCTTTACTCTGTATCTAACCCCGTGCTGTACCTGTCCTGGGAGTGTTTGATGGGACAGTGCAGAGGGAGCTTTACTCTGTATCTAACCCCGTGCTGTACCTGTCCTGGGAGTGTTTGATGGGACAGTGTAGAGGGAGCTTTACTCTGTATCTAACCCGTGCTGTACCTGCCCTGGGAGTGTTTGACGGGACAGTGTAGAGGGAGCTTTACTCTGTATCTAACCCGTGCTGTACCTGCCCTGGGAGTGTTTGATGGGACAGTGTAGAGGGAGCTTTACTCTGTATCTAACCCGTGCTGTACCTGCCCTGGGAGTGTTTGATGGGACAGTGTAGAGGGAGCTTTACTCTGTATCTAACCCCGTGCTGTACCTGCCCTGGGAGTGTTTGATGGGACAGTGTAGAGGGAGCTTTACTCTGTATCTAACCTGTGCTGTACCTGCCCTGGGAGTGTTTGACGGGACAGTGTAGAGGGAGCTTTACTCTGTATCTAACCCGTGCTGTACCTGCCCTGGGAGTGTTTGACGGGACAGTGTAGAGGGAGCTTTACTCTGTATCTAACCCGTGCTGTACCTGCCCTGGGAGTGTTTGATGGGACAGTGTAGAGGGAGCTTTACTCTGTATCTAACCCGTGCTGTACCTGCCCTGGGAGTGTTTGACGGGACAGTGTAGAGGGAGCTTTACTCTGTATCTAACCTGTGCTGTACCTGCCCTGGGAGTGTTTGACGGGACAGTGTAGAGGGAGCTTTACTCTGTATCTAACCCGTGCTGTACCTGCCCTGGGAGTGTTTGATGGGACAGTGTAGAGGGAGCTTTACTCTGTATCTAACCCGTGCTGTACCTGCCCTGGGAGTGTTTGATGGAACAGTGTAGAGGGAGCTTTACTCTGTATCTAACCCGTGCTGTACCTGCCCTGGGAGTGTTTGATGGGACCGTGTACAGGGAGCTTTACTCTGTATCTAACCCGTGCTGTACCTGCCCTGGGAGTGTTTGATGGGACAGTGTAGAGGGAGCTTTACTCTGTATCTAACCCGTGCTGTACCTGCCCTGGGAGTGTTTGATGAGACAGTGTAGAGGGAGCTTTACTCTGTATCTAACCCGTGCTGTACCTGCCCTGGGAGTGTTTGATGGGACCGTGTACAGGGAGCTTTACTCTGTATCTAACCCGTGCTGTACCTGCCCTGGGAGTGTTTGATGGGACAGTGTAGAGGGAGCTTTACTCTGTATCTAACCCGTGCTGTACCTGCCCTGGGAGTGTTTGATGGGACAGTGTAGAGGGAGCTTTACTCTGTATCTAAGCTGTGCTGTACCTGCCCTGGGAGTGTTTGATGGGACAGTGCAGAGGGAGCTTTACTCTGTATCTAACCCGTGCTGTACCTGCCCTGGGAGTGTTTGATGGGACAGTGTAGAGGGAGCTTTACTCTGTATCTAACCCCGTGCTGTACCTGCCCTGGGAGTGTTTGATGGGACAGTGTAGAGGGAGCTTTACTCTGTATCTAACCCCGTGCTGTACCTGCCCAGGGAGTGTTTGATGGGACAGTGTAGAGGGAGCTTTACTCTGTATCTAACCCGTGCTGTACCTGCCCTGGGAGTGTTTGATGGGACAGTGTAGAGGGAGCTTTACTCTGTATCTAACCCGTGCTGTACCTGCCCTGGGAGTGTTTGATGGGACAGTGTAGAGGGAGCTTTACTTGTATCTAACCCATGCTGTACCTGTCCTGGGAGTGTTTGATGGGACAGTGTAGAGGGAGCTTTACTCTGTATCTAACCCGTGCTGTACCTGTCCTGGGAGTGTTTGACGGGACAGTGTAGAGGGAGCTTTACTCTGTATCTAACCCGTGCTGTACCTGCCCTGGGAGTGTTTGATGGGACAGTGTAGAGGGAGCTTTACTCTGTATCTAACCGTGCTGTACCTGCCCTGGGAGTGTTTGATGGGACAGTGTAGAGGGAGCTTTACTCTGTATCTAACCCCGTGCTGTACCTGCCCTGGGAGTGTTTGATGGGACAGTGTAGAGGGAGCTTTACTCTGTATCTAACCCGTGCTGTACCTGCCCTGGGAGTGTTTGATGGGACAGTGTAGAGGGAGCTTTACTCTGTATCTAACCTGTGCTGTACCTGCCCTGGGAGTGTTTGATGGGACAGTGTAGAGGGAGCTTTACTCTGTATCTAACCAGTGCTGTACCTGCCCTGGGAGTGTTTGATGGGACAGTGTAGAGGGAGCTTTACTCTGTATCTAACCCCGTGCTGTACCTGCCCTGGGAGTGTTTGATGGGACAGTGTAGAGGGAGCTTTACTCTGTATCTAACCCGTGCTGTACCTGCCCTGGGAGTGTTTGACGGGACAGTGTAGAGGGAGCTTTACTCTGTATCTAACCTATGCTGTACCTGTCCTGGGAGTGTTTGATGGGACAGTGTAGAGGGAGCTTTACTCTGTATCTAACCCGTGCTGTACCTGTCCTGGGAGTGCTTGATGGGACAGTGTAGAGGGAGCTTTACTCTGTATCTAACCCGTGCTGTACCTGTCCTGGGAGTGTTTGACGGGACAGTGTAGAGGGAGCTTTACTCTGTATCTAACCCGTGCTGTACCTGCCCTGGGAGTGTTTGATGGGACAGTGTAGAGGGAGCTTTACTCTGTATCTAACCGTGCTGTACCTGCCCTGGGAGTGTTTGATGGGACAGTGTAGAGGGAGCTTTACTCTGTATCTAACCCCGTGCTGTACCTGCCCTGGGAGTGTTTGATGGGACAGTGTAGAGGGAGCTTTACTCTGTATCTAACCCGTGCTGTACCTGCCCTGGGAGTGTTTGATGGGACAGTGTAGAGGGAGCTTTACTCTGTATCTAACCTGTGCTGTACCTGCCCTGGGAGTGTTTGATGGGACAGTGTAGAGGGAGCTTTACTCTGTATCTAACCAGTGCTGTACCTGCCCTGGGAGTGTTTGATGGGACAGTGTAGAGGGAGCTTTACTCTGTATCTAACCCCGTGCTGTACCTGCCCTGGGAGTGTTTGATGGGACAGTGTAGAGGGAGCTTTACTCTGTATCTAACCCGTGCTGTACCTGCCCTGGGAGTGTTTGATGGGACAGTGTAGAGGGAGCTTTACTCTGTATCTAACCTGTGCTGTACCTGCCCTGGGAGTGTTTGATGGGACAGTGTAGAGGGAGCTTTACTTGTATCTAACCAGTGCTGTACCTGCCCTGGGAGTGTTTGATGGGGACAGTGTAGAGGGAGCTTTACTCTGTATCTAACCCCGTGCTGTACCTGCCCTGGGAGTGTTTGATGGGACAGTGTAGAGGGAGCTTTACTCTGTATCTAACCCGTGCTGTACCTGCCCTGGGAGTGTTTGATGGGACAGTGCAGAGGGAGCTTTACTCTGTATCCAACCCATGCTGTACCTGCCCTGGGAGTGTTTGATAGGACAGTGTAGAGGGAGCTTTACTCTGTATCTAACCCGTGCTGTACCTGCCCTGGGAGTGTTTGATGGGACAGTGCAGAGGGAGCTTTACTCTGTATCTAACCAGTGCTCTACCTGCCCTGGGAGTGTTTAATGGGGACAGTGTAGAGGGAGCTTTACTCTGTATCTAACCAGTGCTCTACCTGCCCTAGGAGTGTTTGATGGGGACAGTGTAGAAGGAGCTTTACTCTGTATCTAATCCCGTGCTGTACCTGCCCTGGGAGTGTTTGATGGGACAGTGTAGAGGGAGCTTTACTCTGTATCTAACCCATGTTGTACCTGTCCTGGGAGTGTTTGATGGGACAGTGTAGAGGGAGCTTTACTCTGTCTCTAACCCGTGCTGTACCTGCCCTGGGAGTGTTTGATGGGACAGTGTAGACGGAGCTTTACTCTGTATCTAACCCGTGCTGTACCTGCCCTGGGAGTGTTTGATGGGACAGTGTAGAGGGAGCTTTACTCTGTATCTAACCCCGTGCTGTACCTGCCCTGGGAGTGTTTGATGGGACAGTGTAGAGGGAGCTTTACTCTGTATCTAACCCGTGCTGTACCTGCCCTGGGAGTGTTTGATGGGACAGTGTAGAGGGAGCTTTACTCTGTATCTAACCCATGCTGTACCTGCCCTGGGAGTGTTTGATGGGACAGTATAGAGGAAGCTTTACTCTGTATCTAACCCATGCTGTACCTGCCCTGGGAGTGTTTGATGGGACAGTGTAGAGGGAGCTTTACTCTGTATCTAACCCGTGCTGTACCTGTCCTGGGAGTGTTTGATGGGACAGTGTAGAGGGAGCTTTACTCTGTATCTAACCCATGCTGTACCTGCCCTGGGAGTGTTTGATGGGACAGTGTAGAGGGAGCTTTACTCTGTATCTAACCCATGCTGTACCTGCCCTGGGAGTGTTTGATGGGACAGTGTAGAGGGAGCTTTACTCTGTATCTAACCCCGTGCTGTACCTGCCCTGGGAGTGTTTGATGGGACAGTGTAGAGGGAGTTTTACTCTGTATCTAACCCGTGCTGTACCTGCCCTGGGAGTGTTTGATGGGACAGTGTAGAGGGAGCTTTACTCTGTATCTAACCCGTGCTGTACCTGCCCTGGGAGTGTTTGATGGGACAGTGTAGAGGGAGCTTTACTCTGTATCTAACCCGTGCTGTACCTGCCCTGGGAGTGTTTGATGGGACAGTGTAGAGGGAGCTTTACTCTGTATCTAACCCATGCTGTACCTGCCCTGGGAGTGTTTGATGGGACAGTGTAGAGGAAGCTTTACTCTGTATCTAACCCATGCTGTACCTGCCCTGGGAGTGTTTGATGGGACAGTGTAGAGGGAGCTTTACTCTGTATCTAACCCGTGCTGTACCTGTCCTGGGAGTGTTTGATGGGACAGTGTAGAGGGAGCTTTACTCTGTATCTAACCCATGCTGTACCTGCCCTGGGAGTGTTTGATGGGACAGTGTAGAGGGAGCTTTACTCTGTATCTAACCCATGCTGTACCTGCCCTGGGAGTGTTTGATGGGACAGTGTGGGGTTGCTAACCCAGCACAGGCCGGGATCGAGCCTGGGTCGGTGCGGATCAGTTCTACCAATGCCACAATCTACCTCCATTTCTCCACAACGCACCGCGCTGAACCACATGGTCAACCAGCTGCCATCCATTTACCTGGAGGTCGAAGGTGAAGCCGTGACCTTTGCCCGTAGGTGCGTGTTTGTCTCCGTGTCGATCTGTCGTCCTTTAACTTCCTATTTATTTATTTCTATTTCTGGTGTGAAATGTCCATCATGTTATTTATTAAAATCTCATTTTAAATATACACGTATCTGGTGATCTGTCTTTGCTTCGATCCCGGGGCAGCATTGGGGAGCAGGGCGGATTGGGGGGAGGCTCAAGAGGGGAGGGGGAGCTCGGCACGGGACCGGGGGGGGGGTGGGGACGAGACCGGGGGGGTGGGGGTGGGGGTGGGACCGGGGGGGGGTGGGGACGGGACCGGGGGGGGGGGACGGGACCGGGGGGGGGTGGGGACGGGGACGGGAGGGGGGGCGGGACAGGACCGGGAGGGGTGGGGGCGGGGGGGGGTGGGGACGGGACCGGGGGGGGGGGTGGGGACAGGACCGAGGGGGTGGGGGCGGGGACAGGACCGGGGGGTGGGGGTGGGGACGGGACCGGGGGGGGGTGGGGACGGGACCGGGGGGGGTGGGGACAGGACCGGGGGGGGTGGTGGGGGTGGGGACAGGACCGGGGGGGGGTGGGGGTGGGGGACGGGACCGGGGGGTGGAGTGGGGACGGGACCGGGGGGGGGTGGGGACAGGACCGGGGGGGGGGTGGGGACAGGACCGGGGGGGGGGTGGGGACAGGACTGGGGGTGCGGATGGGGGTGGGAGACGGGACCGGGGGGTGGAGTGGGGATGGGACCGGGGGGGGGTGGGGGTGGGGACAGGACCGGGGGGGGTCCTGTCCCCACCACTTTGACATCCCTTCCCTTCCATACAGGCATAACTGCGACAAGCAGTCAAATACCAATGGAAAACAGCTACTACAGCTCTGTCGAAACCTGGGTCTGTACATTGTCAATGGTAGGTTCATAGGAGACCTCCTAGGAAGATCGACCTATTGCTCACCTCTTGGCTGCAGCGCAGTAGACTATATGATTACAGACTTAGACCCATCCTCTTTCAGAGCATTCACAGTCAAACCACAAACAACACTGTCAGATCACAATCAAATTACTATGTTCCTCAAAAAGACAGAAACAAACAACATAGAAACACAACCCAGTAAACTGTACAACACCAAAAAATCGTACAGATGGGCCAAAAACGACACGGAAAAATACCAGAAAACAATTAGCAATGCATCAACTCAAGCTCTCTAGACACCTTTCTGGATAACATATACACTCACAATAAAGAAGGCGTAAACCGGGCAGTTAGTAAACTAAACAATATTTTTGATAATTTGGCAACAAATGCAAACTTGAAAGCTCGCAAGAACAAACCCAAAACAAAAAACTATGAAAAATGGTTTGACCGAGATTGCCATAACATGAGGAAAAAACTTAGAAAAATATCAAACCAAAAACACAGACATCCAGAAAACGAGGAACTACGCCTTACTTATTGTCAGACACGAACACAATACAGAAACACACTCAGAACCAAAAAAGAGCAATATATTAAGAATACACTCAGCTCCATGGAGGAATCCATTGATTCCAATTGTTTCTGGGAAAACTTGAAAACACTACACAAAAAACAACACGACGATTTGGCCATTCAAAATGGGGACACATGGGTAAACCACTTCGAAAAATTATACCAGAAAAACACACTAAGACCAGAGCAACACCAAATATGCAAAAAACTGGAAAAGCTAGAAATGGCCATAAAAGATAACCAAAACCCGCTGGACGCCATAATAACAGAAAAAGAACTTCTTGAAAAACTCAAGGTCCTGCGACCAGGAAAAGCCTGCGGGACAGACGGCATACTAAACGAGATGATTAAACACACAGACAACAAAATGAAACTGGCTATCCTAAAACTCTTCAACTTGGTTCTGAGTGTCGGTTATTTCCCTGATATCTGGAACAAAGGACTCATAACGCCCATATACAAAAGTGGGGACAAAATTGACCCAAACAACTATCGAGGCATCTGTGTAAACAGTAACCTGGGGAAGGTATTCTGTAGCATCATAAACAAAAGACTTATAAACTTCCTTGAGGAGCACAATGTCTTGAGTAAAAGCCAAATTGGATTCCTGCCAAACTATAGAACATCCGATCATATCTTCACCCTACAGACCCTAATTGACAAACACGTTCACCATAACAAAAGCAAAATCTACGCATGCTTTGTAGATTTCCAGAAGGCTTTCGACTCCATCTGGCATGACGGTTTATTCCTGAAACTTATCGAAAGTGGGGTAGGAGGGAAAACATATGATGTAATTAAATCAATGTATACAAACAACAAATGTGCAGTTAAAATTGGAGACAAACAAACAAAATACTTCCCACAGGGGCGGGGGGGTGACGCAGGGCTCGCCAATCTCACCGACACTCTTTAATATTTACATAAATGGATTGGCAAAACTACTTGAACAATCTACAGCACCCGGCCTCACCCTATATGAATCCAAGGTTAAATTCCTCCTCTATGCAGACGACCTGGTTCTGCTGTCACCTACTAAAGAGGGGCTACAGCAAAACCTGGACCTGCTGGAGTCGTACTGCCAGACTTGGGCCCTGACAATAAATCCCCAAAAAACCAAAGTCCTTGTGTTCCAGCAAAGATCCAAACATCAGGGACCCAAAATAAATTTCACAGTAGGAACAACCAAAATTGAACAAACCACTAACTACACATACTTGGGCTTAAAAATCAGTTCTACGGGAAACTTCAAACTGGCTGTGAATGAACTGAAAGAGAAAGCAAGAAGGGCTTTCTATGCCATCAAAAAATCAATCCAAATAGAAATCCCAATTAGCATTTGGCTCAAAATTTTCAAATCAGTAATTGAACCAATTGCACTCTATGGCAGTGAAGTATGGGGACCGCTAACTCAACAAGAATTTGCAAAATGGGACAAACACCCAATTGAGATCCTACATGCAGAATTCTGTAAAAGTATCCTCCGGACTCAAAGGAAAACAGTAAACAATGCATGCAGGGCGGAACTAGGCCAATATCCATTAATAATCACTATCCAAAAAAGAGCCACCAAATTTTGGAATCACCTACAAATGAGCAATCCCCAATGCTATCACTACGACGCCCTGAAATGCCAAGAGCTGACCATAAAGAAGAATACCCTCAGTCAACTAGTCCTGGGACTCAGTGAAGTAACTACTAACAATACTAACAATAACCAGCCCCAGGACAGTGACAGGGTAACACAAAGAATTCGACCCAACACAATCGTCGCTAAGCAAAAGGAAAAATATCTGACATATTGGGCAGAAACAACAAAAACCCAAAGCAAACTCAATTGCTACTTGGCCCTAAACAGACAATACAACATAGCTGATTACCTGACCATGGTAAAGGATAACAAACTGAGAAGAACCTTGACAAGGTACAGACTTAGCGAACATAGCCTAGCGATCGAAAAAGGCAGACACAGGCAGACCAGGCTGCCAAGAGAGGACAGGATATGCTCTCACTGCAGTCAGGGAGTGGTGGAGACAGAGATGCACTTCCTCACAGCTTGTGGAAAATATCAGGGCATCAGGGAGAATTTCTACCAAAAATTCTCACAAATATGCCCTGATTTCAGAAATCTGAGTGACAACCAAAAACTCCCATTCCTACTGGGAGAGGAGAGAAACTGTATAACACTGGCGGCACACTATGTTACAGCTTGCCATGAACAGAGGGACAACCAGTAAACTAAGAAAAGAATATATATAAACAATGCGAATGTATATTTATACACTCAGGGATATACCTGTTTATACACTGTATGAATAGAACTGCGTTTATGTGCTAAACCATAAATGTATTTTGATGCTTTGGCAACATAAGATGTAACTTATCATGCCAATAAAGCGATTTGAATTGTGAATTGTGAATTGGGTGGGGGCGGGGGGCGAGACCGGGGGGTGGGGGTGGGACAGGACCAGGGGGGGGGTGGGGACGGGACCGGGGGGTGGGGGTGGGGACAGGACCGGGCGGGGGGTGGGTGGGGGCGGGGGACGGGACCGGGGGGTGGGGGTGGGGACAGGACCAGGGGGGGGTGGGGACGGAACCGGGGGGATGGGGACGGGACCGGGGGGTGGGGGTGGGGACAGGACCAGGGGGGGGTGGGGACGGGACCGGGGGGTGGGGGTGGGGACAGGACCGGGCGGGGGGTGGGTGGGGGCGGGGGACGGGACCGGGGGGGGGTGGGTGGGGGCGGGGGACGGGACCGGGGGGGGGGGTGGGGTCAGGACCGGGGTGGGGGGTGGGGACGGGACCGGGGGGTGGGGGTGGGGACAGGACCGGAGGGGGGTGGGTGGGGGCGGGGGACGGGACCGGGGGGGGGGTGGGGACAGGACCGGGGGGGGGGGGTGGTGGGGGTGGGGACAGGACCGGGGGGGGGCGGGGGACAGGGACCGGGGGGGGGTGCGGGCGGGGGACGGGACCGGGGGGTGGAGTGGGGACGGGACCGGGGGGGGGGTGGGGACAGGACCGGGGGGGGGGACGGGACCGGGGGGGTGGGGGACGGGGACGGGGGGGGGCAGGACAGGACCGGGGGTGGGGGGTGGGGGCGGGGGGGGGGTGGTGGGACGGACGGGGGGGTGTGGGGACAGGACCGGGGGGTGGGGGCCGGGGACAGGACCGGGGGGTGGGGGTGGGGACGGGACCGGGGGGGTGGTGGGGACGGGACCGGGGGGGGTGGGGACAGGACCGGGGGGGGGGGGGGGGGGTGGGGGTGGGGACAGGACCGGGGGGGGTGGGGGTGGGGGACGGGACCGGGGGGTGGAGTGGGGACGGGACCGGGGGGGGGTGGGGACAGGACCGGGGGGGGGTGGGGACAGGACCGGGGGGGGTGGGGACAGGACTGGGGGGGGGTGGGGGGGGAGACGGGACCGGGGGGTGGAGTGGGGATGGGACCGGGGGGGTGGGTGGGGACAGGACCGGGGGGGGGTGTGGGGGTGGGGACAGGACCAGGGGGGGTGGGGGCGGGGGACGAGACCGGGGGGTGGGGGTGGGGACAGGACCAGGGGGGGGGTGGGGACGGGACCGGGGGATGGGGGTGGGGACAGGACCGGGCGGGGGGTGGGTGGGGGCGGGGGACGGGACCGGGGGTGGGGGTGGGGACAGGACCAGGGGGGGGTGGGGACGGAACCGGGGGGATGGGGACGGGACCGGGGGGTGGGGGTGGGGACAGGACCAGGGGGGGGTGGGGACGGGACCGGGGGGTGGGGGTGGGGACAGGACGGGCGGGGGGTGGGTGGGGGCGGGGGACGGGACCGGGGGGGGGGTGGGTGGGGGCGGGGGACGGGACCGGGGGGGGTTGGGGACAGGACCGGGGTGGGGGGTGGGGACGGGACCGGGGGGTGGGGGTGGGGACAGGACCGGAGGGGGGTGGGTGGGGGCGGGGGACGGGACCGGGGGGGGGGTGGGGACAGGACCGGGGGGGGGGTGGTGGGGGTGGGGACAGGACCGGGGGGGGGGCGGGGGACAGGACCGGGGGGGGGGTGCGGGCGGGGGACGGGACCGGGGGGTGGGGGTGTCAGATTGAAGCTGGCACATTGGAGGAGTGGGCAGGAATGTCTACAAATGAAAGTATGAGGGACGGGGGGCAGGGGTAACTAGGGCGGGGGGCGGGGTGGGGGGAGAGAGAGAGAGAGAAACCACTCCCACTGAAAGACAGTGTGAGTCAAAAAACAAATACCCAAGAGAATGCATGTGAGAGAGCGTGAGTGAAAGTAGGGGAGAGAGAGATGGAGAGAGTGAGTGAGAGCTGGAGAGAGAGGAGTGCAAGAGAGAGAGAGAGAGAGGGAGATGGGGTGAGGAAAACACACAAAGGGACATTTTAAAATTGGGGTTTATTAACTAGTCTTTAACTAACACTGTACTGACTAGTATTTTATTAAGAACATAAGAAATAGGAGCTGGAGTCGGCCATTTGGCCCCTCGGGCCTGCTCCGTCATTCAATGAGATCATGGCTGATCTTCTACCTGATCTCCACTTCCCTGCACTATCCCCGTATCCCTTGATTCCCTTAATATCCAAAAATCTATCGATCTCTGTCTTGAATATACTCAACGACTGAGCCTCCACAGCCCTCTGGGGTAGAGAATTCCAAAGATTCACCGCCCTCTGAGTGAAGAAATTCCTCCTCATCTCAGTCCGAAATGGCCGACCCCTTATTCTGAGACTGTGACCCCTGGTTCTAGACTCCCCAGCCAGGGGAAACATCCCCCCTGCATCTAGCCTGTCAAGCCCTGTAAGAATTTGAAATGTTTCAATGAGATCACCTCTCATTCTTCTAAACTCTCGGCCTAGTCTACTCAATCTCTCCTCATTGGACAATCCCCCCATCCCAGGAACCTTAACTGGTCTTTAACTAACACTGTACTGACTAGTATTTTATTGACTGGTCTTTTTATAAAGGCTCTTTTTACGATATTTTTCTCCACGCTGTCGCCATCTCACTGGTCCAGTTGTAAGTCTCGACAGTGAGTGACTGCAGGCTATTCAACTGTGGAAGGCACAGGCCGAGCTCAATCCGGTTCAAACGTGGAAGCGGCGGTGCGGTTTGGGGGAACCGTAGAGTCCGTGTGCAGTTCTGGTCGCCACACTATAGGAAGGATGTGATTGCATTGGAGAGGGTGCAGAGGAGATTCACCAGGATGTTACCTGGGCTGGAGCGCTTCAGCTATGAAGAGAGACTGGACAGGCTGGGGTTGTTTTCCTTAGAGCAGAGAAGGCTGAGGGGGGACCTGATTGAGGTGTACAAAATGATGAGGGGCATAGATAGGGTAGACAGAAAGGAACTTTTCCCCTTAGTAGAGGGGTCAATAACCAGGGGGCATAGTTTCAAGGTAAGGGGCAGGAGGTTTAGAGGGGATTTGAGGAAAAACTTTTTCACCCAGAGGGTGGTTGGAATCTGGAACTCAATGCCTGAAAGGGTGGTAGAGGCAGGAACCCTCACAACATTCAAGAAGCATTTAGATGAGCACTTGAAATGCCATAGCATACAAGGCTACGGACCAAGTGCTGGAAAATGGGATTAGAATAGACAGGGCTTGATGGCCGGCGCAGACACGATGGGCCGAAGGGCCTCTCTCTGTGCTGTATAACTCTGACCCTATGACTCCGTCTGAATGGAGGAGCTGGGAGGGAGGGGGAAGGAAAGAGGAGAGACTATCAGTGTGGTACCTGGCATGACAGCACCCTTTCCCACTGACTGAGATGATAATTAGCTCGGCTAACGATGGTTGAATTTATGTAAATGAGGAGGGACTGAGAGCAAATCCTCCATCAAAAGACTTTATCGCACTCATTAACGTAATAGCTGGGAAAGGAAATGGGTTGGGGGAGGGGGAGAGAGAAAGCAATGAATAAAAACAGACAGGAGAGAGAGAGAGAGAGACGGCGAGAGAGAGACAGAGAAAGACAGAGAGAGAGACAGAGACAGGGAGACAGAGAGAGACAGGCAGACAGAGAGAGAGAGACAGACAGAGCAAGAGAGAGAGAGAGACAAAGAGAGACAGTGAGAGAGAGAGACAGAGAGAGAGTGAGAGAGAGAGAGAGAGAGAGACAGTGAGAGAGACAGAGGGAGTGAGAGACGGCGAGAGAGAGAGAGAGAGAGAAATGGTGCAGCAACACAGGCCATGCAATGAAGATCCTGAACAAAGAATCCCTTGGAAGCCCCAAATGGCTTGTGATCCACACAGGCACAAACGACCTACGCACCCTACGGGAAGACACTGCTAGGGCGGTGAGCAGGATGACGGAAAAGGCCAGCAGGGAATTCCCCGAGGCGCAGATCGTGATCTCCACACTACTGCCCAGAAAGGACACCCCAGCCTATGTAATCCACAACACCAACAGGGAGATCGACACGAGATGTACTGCCCTCCCCAACGTCTACCTGACCCATCACCCAAACATCAACACAAGGGACCTCTATGACGAAATTCATCTACTCAAACAGCGGATGTGGATCTTCGCAAAAAACCTCATAAACACTGCCAAAAGACGCACCCCTCCCACCCCCTCTACCATTGGGAGCCGTAACCCAAACAGGACCACCAATGCACCCCACCCCCCTATACAAAACCAACAACAGAACCGTGCTTTTGTACCTGACCCCAGACCCCCCTCTAGACCACAGACTGTAGACCAAGAACTGAGAAAGATCAGGACGATGATAAGCACCCTGATGGAAAGCCGGAGAGGAATGCACTAAATTATTAATATTGTTATTTTATCATTACTATTACTATTATTAGATAGCAGTATGTGCATGCCTCATGAAATTTATACTAAATCGTCATTTAGCATTATAGAAACTAGTGTTTTCACACTCGTCCCACAAAATAGGTCCATTTTATTTCGTTTTTTGAACTATATAAATGCGTTCTTTCCACATAAGCTGCTGGAATATCCAGGGTCTCCGCTCCTCAACTTTTGGGATGAAGAGTACAGACCCTGAATTCCTAAAAGCTATAAAAGACATTGATATAATTGTGTTAACAGAAACATGGTGCCAAAAGGACGTGCCCACCCACTGTCCTCCAATGTACCATGAAATCATTGTGCCCTCAATAAAGAACACTAAGACACGCAAGGGCAGAACCTCCGGGGGAATCTTGGTGTGGTATAAAGGAGAACTGGACAAACACATCTCACCGATAAAACAGGGAAAATCACATGTATGGCTAAAATTAGATAAAAATATAGGAATAACAAAAAAAGATGTCTACTTATGTGCGATCTACATACCTCCAATAGAATCGCCATATTTTGAAGAGGAGTTATTTGATACTCTCCACATGGAAATCAGCCATTTCCAGGCCAAAGGAAAGGTGCTACTATGTGGGGACCTAAATGCAAGGACCGGATGTGAACCCGACTTCATAGACCCACAGGGCAACAACCATGTGTTTGGCCAGACCCCTTTATATGTCACACCAGCCATCGCAAATCGGAACAACCTTGACTGTGAAATAAATAAAAGCGGTAGGGAGGTAGTGCAACTCTGCCGAGCCTTAGGCCTGTACATAGTTAACGGTAGGTTCAGAGGGGACTCCTTAGGGAGACTCACATATTCCTCAACTCTTGGGTCTAGTGTGGTGGATTATACAATCACTGACCTGGACCCCTGCGATATCAACGCATTCACTGTCAGGCAGCAATCCCCCCTCTCAGACCATAACCAAATAAATGTGTACCTTAAACTTTCTGCCCAAACTACAGACACAAAAAAGGAACCCAGTAAGCTCCATAAAATAAACCAGACATACAGATGGGCCCCAGACAGTGGAGATAAATTCATCACAGCACTAAATTCACCTGATCTCACAAGTAAAATATCAAAATTTAAAGAAAATCTATATGAGATCACCAGAGATGGTGTAAACATGGCCGTAGATGATATAAATATGATCTTCCATGAGGCAGCTGTAAAAGCCGACCTTGTGAAACAGAAGAGGAAACATTACAAAAGACAAAATAAAAATGAGAAATGGCTTGACCGCGAATGCAAAAATGCCAGAAAAGACCTGAGAAAAATATCAAACCAAAAGCATCGCCAACCAAACAATCCAGACCTACGTATTAGATACAATGAGACCCTCAAAAGATATAAACACACCATTAGGAACAAAACACAAAATTATACCCACAAAATACTCGAAGAAATTGAAAACTCCATTAATCCAAATCAATTCTGGGATATGTGGAATAACCTGAGTACAACACAATTGCAAGCATTACCAATCCAAGATGGCGACATCTGGAGAACACATTTTGAAAACCTCTACAAAGACATCCCAATAAACGAAACAAACCCAAGTCAACATCATGTCACAGAAAAACTCCACACATTAGAAGCAACAATTAAAGACAACCAAAACCCTCTAGACTCCCCAATCACATGGAAAGAACTGGCCACAAAAACAAAATCTCTCCACCTAAAGAAAGCCTGTGGTCCAGACAACATCAAAAATGAAATGCTCAAGTTCAGCAATATGGAGATGCAGGGTGCTGTACTCAAGTTATTCAACATCATATTACGTTCAGGCTGTTTTCCCGATATCTGGTGCCAAGGACTCATCTCTCCCATATATAAAAGTGGAAACAAATCAGACCCAAATAACTACCGCGGCATCTGTGTCAACAGTTGTCTAGGGAAGTTATTCTGCAGTATTCTAAATAGTAGATTACTGGATTTTCTTTACAAACATAATATCCTTAGAAAAAATCAAATAGGCTTTCTTCCAAAACACCGCACCACCGACCATATCTATACCCTTCACACTCTCATTGAAAAACATATACACCAAACAAAAAATGGGAAAACATTCGCTTGTTTCATTGACTTCAAGAAAGCCTTGGACTCTATCTGGCACGAAGGGCTCTATTACAAACTTCTTCAGTGTGGAATAGGGGGCAAAGTCTATGACCTTATTAAATCGATGTATCTGAAAAATAAATGCGGTGTCAAAATTGGAGACAAACGCACCGGTTTCTTCACCCAGAGAAGAGGCGTCCGGCAGGGCTGCAATTTGAGCCCGACCCTGTTCAACATATACATAAATGAATTGGCAGACATGCTGGAGCAAAGCGAGTCACCGGGTCTCTGTCTCCTGGATGGAGAAGTGAAATCCCTGTTCTATGCAGACGACCTGGTTCTGCTGTCTCCCACAGAACAGGGATTACAGCAACAATTAGACCTACTCGACAAATACTGCCAAAATTGGGCCCTAACAGTAAATCTAAAGAAAACCAACATCATGATTTTTCAAAAAAGGCCCAGGTGTCAGGAAAACAAATGCCAGTTTACTCTCAGTGATACCATCATAGGACACACTATGAGCTACACTTACCTTGGTCTAACCATTACAGCATCAGGGAGCTTCAGCATAGCAGTGAATGCACTAAAAGAAAAAGCCCGAAGAGCCCTATATGCAATAAAAAGAAAATTCTACAACATCCAAATCCCAATCAAAATCTGGCTCAAAATATTTGACAGCATAATCCTGCCCATTGCGCTGTACAGTAGTGAAGTATGGGGCCCGCTCAATCACCATAGCTACACTAAATGGGAAAAACACACAATAGAAGCCCTACATGCAGAATTTTGCCGAAGCATTCTTCGCACCCAAAGGAAAACACCAACAAATGCATGCAGAGCTGAACTAGGCAGATACCCACTGATAATAAACATCCAAAAACGAGCACTAAACTTCCTAAATCACCTCAAATCTAGCTCCCCAGACACCCTTCACTTTAAAGCCTTCCAGACCCAAGAGCTAAACCCAGAAAAGAGTCCCCTGAGTCAGCTGCTACTGAAACTAAGTACTCCTACTCAGCCGGACCCTGACCAGTCCCAGACCAACACTGCCGTCCAAACACCAATCCGAGTGAACCAAATCATTAAACAATGCAAAGAAACCTACCTGGAACATTGGAACAAAATAACCAAAAGCCAAAGCAGATTAGAATGTTACCGGGCCCTAAAAAGAGAATATAAACTGGCAGACTATCTCTCAACCATCAGAGACACAAAACAGAGACAGACCCTCACCAGGTACAGACTAAGCGACCACCAACTGGCAATTGCAAAAGGAAGATACAAGAAATCCTGGCAGCCTAGAGAGAATAGAATATGTGATCAATGTCTGGCCGGCGAGGTTGAGACAGAGATGCATTTCCTCCTAAAATGCGAAAAATTCAACACAACAAGAAACATATTATTTGACAAGCTCAGCCAAACAACCCCAGATTTCAAAGAATTGGATGACCTGTCAAAATTAAGATTAGTCCTGGGAGAAGGAGACAGACCATACCTTGGTGCCAAATATGTAACAACATGTCACAACCTGAGGACTGTTTAAAATTAATACTGAATGTACCCAACGATGTTCAACGACTGTTTAAACTAATATTGTTTAAACTAATATTGTATGTACCCAACGAAGGTCAAAATTGTTTGACACCTACAGAATGTTGGAAAACTGTACTTTTTGTTATGTAAGCTTTGGCAATATGGTTCCTGTAAACTTTCATGCCAATAAAGCATTTGAATTGGAATTGGAATTGGAGAGAGAGAGACAGACAGAGCAAGAGACAGAGAGAGACAGAGAGAGAGAGAGACAAAGAGAGACAGTGAGCGAGAGAGACAGAGCGAGAGAGACAGAGAGAGAGAGAGACAGAGACAATTAGCATTTGGCTCAAAATGTTTAAATCAGTAATTGAACCAATTGCACTCTATGGCAGTGAGGTGTGGGGACCGCTAACACAACAAGAATTTGCAAAATGGGACAAACACCCAATTGAGATCCTACATGCAGAATTCTGTAAAAGTGTCCTCCGGCCTCAAAGGAAAACTGTAAACAATGCATGCAGGGCAGAACTAGGCCAATATCCATTAATAATCACTATCCAAAAAAGAGCCACCAAATTTTGGAAACACCTAGAAATGAACAAACCCCAATGCTATCATTACAAAGCCCTGAAATGCCAAGAGAGGACCATAAAGAAGAATACCCTCAGTCAACTAGTCCTGGGACTCAGTGAAGTCACTACTAACACTACTAACAATAACCAGCCCCAGGACAGTGACAGCGTAACACAAAGAATTCGACCCAACACAATCGTCGCTAAGCAAAAGGAAAAATATCTGTCATATTGGACAGAAACAACAAAAACCCAAAGCAAACTCAATTGCTACTTGGCCCTAAACAGACAATACAACATGGCTGATTACCTGACCATGGTAAAGGATAGCAAACTGAGAAAAACCTTGACAATGTACAGACTTAGTGAACATAGCCTGGCGATCGAAAAAGGTAGACACAGGCAGACCCGGCTACCAAGAGAGGACAGGATATGCTCTCACTGCAGTCAGGGAGTGGTGGAGACAGAGATGCACTTCCTCACAGCTTGTAGAAAATATCAGGGCATAAGGGAGAATTTCTACCCAAAATTCACAAAAATATGCCCGGAATTCAGAAATTTGAATGACGACCAAAAACTCCCATACCTACTAGGGGAAGAGAGAAATTGTGTAACCTTAGCGGCACACTATGTTACAGCTTGCCACAAACAGAGGGACAACCACTAAATATAAGAAAAGAGTATATACAAATTATATGAATGTATATATTTATACACTCAGGGATATATCTGTTTATACACTGTATGGATAGATCTGTATTTTTGTGTACAACCATGAATGTTTTTCGATGCTTTGGCAACATAAGATGTACCTTGTCATGCCAATAAAGCGATTTGAATTGAATTGAGTGATTGTGAGAGACACAGATTGAGATAGAGAATGAGAGAGTGTGAGATACAGAGTGAAACAATCAGAGTGTGAGATAGAGAGAGTGCAAGAGAGTGAGAGGCAGACAGAGTGAGAGACAGAGAGTGAATCTGAGGGAAAGTGTGAGTGAGAGAGTGTGAGCGAGAGACAGTGAGTGTGAGCGAGAGACAGTGAGTGTGAGTATGAGCGAGACAGTGAGTGTGAGTGTGAGCAAGAGGCAGTGAGTGTGAGATAGTGAGTGTGAGTGAGAGACAGTGAGAGATAGTGAGTGTGAGCGAGAGACAGTGAGTGTGAGATAGTGAGTGTGAATGAGATTTAGTGAGTGAGCGACAGACAGTGAGTGTGAGTATGAGCGAGACAGTGAGTGTGAGTGAGCGCGAGGCAGTGAGTGTGAGATAGTGAGTGTGAGCGAGAGACAGTGAGAGATAGTGAGTGTGAGCGAGAGACAGTGAGTGTGAGATAGTGAGTGTGAGCGAGAGACAGTGAGTGTGACATAGTGAGTGTGAGTGAGATTTAGTGAGTGTGAGCGAGAGACAGTGAGTGAGTATGAGCGAGACTGTGAGTGTGAGCGAGAGGCAGTGAGTGTGAGATAGTGAGTGTGTGAGCGAGAGACAGTGAGATAGTGAGTGTGAGCGAGAGACAGTGAGTGTGAGATAGTGAGTGTGAGTGAGAGACAGTGATTGTGAGATAGTGAGTGAGCGAGAGACAATGAGTGTGAGATAGTGAGTGTGAGTGAGAGACAGTGAGTGTGAGACAGTGAGTGTGAGTGAGAGACAGTGAGTGCGAGACAGTGAGTGTGAGCGAGAGATAATGAGTGTGAGAGACAGAGTGTGAGACAGTGAGTGTGAGTGAGAGACTGAGTGTGAGTGAGAGACAGTGAGTGTGAGATAGTGAGTGAATGAGATTTAGTGAGTGTGAGCGAGAGACAGTGAGTGTGAGCGAGAGGCAGTGAGTGTGAGCGAGAGACAGTGAGTGTGAGATAGTGTGAGCGAGAGACAGTGAGTGTGAGACAGTGAGTGAGTGAGAGACAGTGAGTGTGAGTGTGAGACAGTGAGTGTGAGCGAGAGATAGTGAGTGTGAGAGACAGAGTGTGAGACAGTGAGTGTGAGTGAGAGACTGAGTGTGTGTGAGACTGAGTGTGAGCGAGAGATAGTGAGTGTGAGACAGTGAGTGTGAGCGAGAGATAGTGAGTGTGAGACAGTGAGTGTGAGCGAGAGACAGTGAGTGTGAGACAGTGAGTGAGCGAGAGATAGTGAGTGTGAGAGACAGAGTGTGAGACAGTGAGTGTGAATGAGCGACTGAGTGTGTGTGAGACAGTGAGTGTGAGCATGAGATAGTGAGTGTGAGAGACAGAGAGTGTGAGACAGTGAGTGTGAGACAGTGACTGTCATGAATCTTATCATGACTCATGAAGTAACACTGGGCGGCCAGCTGGTGTCGCCGTCCAAGGAGTATAAATACTCGGGTGTGGGCCCAGCTTGCTCAGGATGTTTCTGTAACCAGGAACTAGTGATGTAACTAGAATCTCAAGGTTGTGAAACAGTTGATTAAAGCCTTGTTTTACACTCAAACCCAGTGCTCAGTAGTCTTTTTACATCAATTTAATCAACTGGACCTGCTCCACACTCTGAGTGGTCTTGAGAACAGACGGCTACGACTCAAACCGTAGTAAGGGAACTCGGACGAAGTAATCGATCCATCATGGAGAAACTACTCAGACCCGCCCGTCTCGACCTGGACCCGAATTCACTTACAGCTGCTAAGGTATGGAAACACTGGTATCGTACCTTTAGCAACTTCCTCAGGGTGTGTGGTGAAAATGTTCCTGATTAATTAGAGATACTTGCCAATTATATATCTCTTCATGTGTTTGACTATATCGAAGACTGTGTAGACTATGACGCCGCTATCCAAATACTACAGCAACTATATGTTAAGTCCCCAAACGAAATTTTTGCTCGGCATCTACTGGCCACAACTCGACAACAACCCGGGGAATCACTTGACCAATTCCTTCAGAAACTTCGCAGGCTCAGCAAGGATTGTAATCTTAAAGCTGTCAAAGCTGAGCAGTACCAGGAGGAGTTAATTCGTGATTCCTTTATTAATGGGATTGCGTCTCCCTTCATACGCCAGCGTCTGTTGGAGAATAAAACCCTCGAGTTACAGGCTGCCTATGACCAGGCATGTTCTCTGGACTTAGCAAAGAGGAATGCAGATACCTATCTTTCACCACGTGCACGGGCTGCTGCTATCACTTTTAGTGACTCCTTCGACAGGCCTCAGGCGGAAGCCCTCACTGATGATGACTCCCACCTGGCTGATGACAACCCTGCCCTAGAAGCCTAAACTGATGACAACCCTGCCCTAGCAGCATCTTGGCATCTGGAAGGAAGTGTTTCTTCTGTGGAGGTGCATTCCACTATAGGAAATTTTGTCCTGCTCATAACGCAGTCTGCAATCATTGCAGCAAGAAAGGTCACTTTTCTAAGGTATGCCAGTCAAGAGCCTCTGTTAGTAAGAAAGGCCACTTTTCTAAGGTATACCGGTCAAGAGCTCCTGTTAGTTTTGCAGCTACTATCTATAAAACTGCTCCTCCCCCAAGAGCCACTACTAAGTTTACAGCTGCAATCTATAAAACTGCTCTTCCCCCAAGAACCACTACTAAGGTTACAGCTGTCAAGGATAAAACTGCCCCTCCTCCTATCACAGCTGTTTTCCCCCAAAGTCTGTCCCATGCAGCCACGAAGGTTTCGGTAAATGGACACATTTTGAGTGCACTAATCGACTCATGCAGCTCTGACAGCTTCATTAGTGAGCGGACTGTCAGTAAGTTAAAACTGCGTATTTACCCCTCGGACAGGGAAATTGCAATGGCTCTGACGACACTGACCACCAACTCTTCCGGCTTTTGTCTTGTCGACCTTATTCTCAATGGCCGCACTTATTTCTCCACCCGGCTCGGGGTGCTCAAAAACCTATGCAGTGATGTGCTCCTGGGACAGGATTTCCAGAAACAACACAAAAGACTCACTTTCGAGTTTGGAGGGTCAAAGCCGGAGCTTACTATTTCCAAAGTACCGTTTTGTGCGCTTTCGGCGACTTCGCTCGACGAGCCCTCCTTGTTTTCCAATCTTTCCCCCCGATGTAAGCCCATAGTCACTAAATCACGACGTTTCAGCCAAGATGATCGATCCTTTATCGAGGCAGAAATCTCTCGCCTTCTAGCTGACGGTATCATTGAGCCATGTTCATCTTCCTGGCGGGCTCAAGTCGTCGTTGTTAAAAATCCCCTGAAGCAACACAAGAAACGTCTTTGCATCGATTACTCGCAAACTATTAACCAGTATTCAGACCTGGATGCCTACCCACTACCACGCATCGATGACATGGCCAATAACCTTGCCAACTACAAGGTATTTTCAACTTTTGATTTAAAGAGCACATACCATCAAGTACCGTTAAAGGACTCTGACAAAAAGTATACGGCCTTTCAGGACAATGGTCGGCTTTATCAGTTTTGTCACCTTCCATTTGGGGTCACCAATGAGGTGGCCATCTTTCAACGGGCAATGGATAGCCTAGTCAAACAGGAGAACTTAACGGACACTTTTCCATATCTGGATAATATCACCATTGCTCGTCATGACCAGAAGGAACATGATGCCAACCTCCAGAAATTTTTTGACGTTCTCCGTCGTCGCAACTTAACCTTAAATGAGTCCAAATCTGTGAAATCAGTACCATCAGTCAACATCCTTGGCTACTGGGTGGGCAACGGTGTCATCAAACCGGATCCGGAGCGACTTCGTCTGCTTCAGGAGCTCCCTCCCCCTACGAATCTCGGCTCTCTTCGTCGGGCACTCGGCATGTTCGCCTATTATGCGAAGTGGATACCCCACTTCTCCGACAAGATCCAGCCCCTGCTTCACGCGAAGTCATTTCCGTTGGAGGCAACGGCTATTTCAGCTTTCAACCTCCTCAAGCAGCAACTGGAAAAAGCCACGCTTCGTTCCATCAATGAAAATCTTCCTTTCGTGGTCGAGTGCAATGCATCGGATGTGGCGATCTCGGCTACCTTGAATCAAGGTGGTCGACCCGTTGCATTTCTGTCCAGAACTTTGCAGGGTAGCGAGCTCCATTATCCTCCTGTCGAGAAGGAGGCTATGGCCATCATCGAGGCTGTACATAAATGGAGTCATTTTCTCGCTCGTCGCCATTTCACACTTATAACCAATCAGCGCTCCGTGGCCTTTATGCTGGATAACCGGAAACGCACTGAGATCAAGAATAACAAAATACAACTCTGGAGGATGGAATTGGCCGCCTTTGGATACACCATACATTATCGACCCGGCAAAGAGAATGTGGCCCCGGATACCCTCACGCGGGCATTCTGCTCTTCTATGTCAACTTCGACTCTGGCGGATCTTCATACTGACTCATGCCATCCTGGCGTTACCATATGTTGCACTTTGTGCGATCTAAAAATCTCCCATTTTCTACGGAAGATGTGAAAAGAACATGCTCCTCCTGTAGAATTTGTGCGGAATTAAAACCGCAATTCTTCCGTCCGTCGGATGTCTCGCTGATACACGCTATACAGCCTATGCAGCGACTCAGCATTGACTTTAAAGGGCCACTGCCTTCCTCAACGCGAAATACCTACTTACTGACTATGGTGGACGAATATTCACGCTTTCCCTTTGCTTTCCCCTGTCCCAATATGCTTACTTCCACAGTGATCAAATGCCTCGATCAAGTCTTTTCCCTTTGCGGTACGGCCAATTTCATCCACTCTGATCGGGGTCCCTCCTTCATGTCAAGTGAACTCAAAAGTTATCTTTCCCAACGGGGAATCACCACAAGTAAAACAACACCGTATCATCACATTGGTAACGGACAGGTTGAGAGATACAACGCTACATTTGGAACGCTGTTTGTCTTGCACTGAGGTCATGCAACCTACCAGACCAGCAGTGGGAAACTGTGCTCCCTGACGTGTTGCATTCCATCAGGTCTCTTCTTTCTACGTCCACCAATGTCACTCCTCACGAGCGATTCTTCAGCTTCCAGCGTCGCTCCACTCATGGGACGTCCCTACCGTCATGGTTGGCAGCTCCCGGCCCTGTGCTGCTCCGAAGATTCGTACGATCTTCGAAAAACGATCCCCACGTCGACGAGGTGGAACTAACGGACGTTAATCCCACATACGCGCACGTGCGGTACCCTGATGGCCGGGAGTCCACCGTTTCACTCCGAGATCTGGCTCCCTGTCCAACCAATCCCACGGACCCAACTGGTAGAGGAACCTATGGTAATGATACCGACACTCTGCACTCCTTTGAGGATGACGCCCTACCTGGGACATCAAGGGATCTGCCGGCTACTCCACCGGATCAACTCGGGGAGCCGAGCGCTTCCCATGGGATGGCCACCCGAAGCCAGGACGCCGGTCAATCCCCAGCTACCAACCAAGATGACGCCAGCTCTGCGCCTGTGGGGACCCACACCCGGAGTCACGATCTCCCCAGTCTTCCACAGGTCGATCAAGGCGACATGGGTCCCGTCGACCTACCAGTACAGACCAAGCGACCCAAGGACCAAGACACGGTCCGAGGAGACGTGCCTTCCAGCCACAAGCGAAGATCTAAAAGACTGCGGCTATTCGTGGTCCGCCTAATCCACTAGAAGGAAGTCGTCGGACTTCCAAAAACTTTCAGGCGGGAAGAATGTCCTGAATCTAATCATGACTCATGAAGTAACACTGGCCGGCCAGCTGGTGGCGCCGTCCAAGGAGTATAAATATTCGGGCGTGGGCCCAGCTTGCTCAGGATGTTTCTGTAACCAGGAACTAGTGATGTAACTAGAAACTCATGGTTTTGAAACAGTTGATTAAAGCCTTGTTTTATACTCAAACCCAGTGCTCAGTAGTCTTTTTACATCAGAGAGTGCGAGAGACAGAGAGTGCGAGAGACAGAGAGTGCGAGAGACAGAGAGTGCGAGAGACAGAGAGTGCGAGAGACAGTGAGTGTGAGAGACAGAGAGTGCGAGAGACAGAGAGTGCGAGAGACAGAGAGTGCGAGAGACAGTGAGTGTGAGAGACAGAGAGTGCGAGAGACAGTGAGTGCGAGAGACAGAGAGTGCGAGAGACAGTGAGTGTGAGAGACAGAGAGTGCGAGAGACAGTGAGTGCGAGAGACAGTGAGTGCGAGAGACAGTGAGTGCGAGAGACAGAGAGTGCGAGAGACAGAGAGTGCGAGAGACAGAGAGTGCGAGAGACAGTGAGTGTGAGAGACAGAGAGTGCGAGAGACAGTGAGTGCGAGAGACAGTGAGTGCGAGAGACAGAGAGTGCGAGAGACAGTGAGTGCGAGAGACAGAGAGTGCGAGAGACAGAGAGTGCGAGAGACAGAGAGTGCGAGAGACAGAGAGTGCGAGAGACAGAGAGTGCGAGAGACAGTGAGTGTGAGAGACAGAGAGTGCGAGAGACAGAGAGTGCGAGAGACACAGAGTGCGAGAGACAGAGAGTGCGAGAGACAGTGAGTGCGAGAGACAGTGAGTGCGAGAGACAGAGAGTGCGAGAGACAGAGAGTGCGAGAGACAGAGAGTGCGAGAGGCAGTGAGTGCGAGAGACAGAGAGTGCGAGAGGGTGAGTGTGAGAGACAGCGAGTGCGAGAGACAGAGAGTGCGAGAGACAGCGAGTGCGAGAGACAGAGAGTGCGAGAGACAGAGAGTGCGAGAGGGTGAGTGCGAGAGACAGAGAGTGCGAGAGACAGTGTGAGAGACAGAGAGTGCGAGAGACAGAGAGTGCGAGAGACAGAGAGTGCGAGAGGGTGAGTGCGAGAGACAGAGAGTGCGAGAGACAGCGAGTGCGAGAGGGTGAGTGCGAGAGGCAGAGAGTGCGAGAGACAGAGAGTGCGAGAGACAGAGAGTGCGAGAGACAGAGAGTGCGAGAGACAGTGAGTGTGAGAGACAGAGAGTGCGAGAGACAGTGCGAGAGACAGAGAGTGCGAGAGGGTGAGTGTGAGAGACAGAGAATGCGAGAGACAGAGAGTGCGAGAGACAGAGAGTGCGAGAGACAGTGAGTGCGAGAGACAGAGAGTGCGAGAGACAGTGAGTGCGAGAGACAGAGAGTGCGAGAGACAGTGAGTGCGAGAGACAGAGAGCGCGAGAGACAGAGAGTGCAAGAGACAGAGAGTGCGAGAGGGTGAGTGTGAGAGACAGAGAGTGCGAGAGACAGAGAGTGCGAGAGACAGCGAGTGTGAGAGGGTGAGTGTGAGAGACAGCGAGTGCGAGAGACAGAGAGTGCGAGAGACAGAGAGTGCGAGAGACAGAGAGTGCGAGAGACAGAGAGTGCGAGAGACAGTGAGTGTGAGAGACAGCGAGTGCGAGAGACAGTGAGTGCGAGAGACAGAGAGTGTGAGAGACAGTGAGTGTGAGAGACAGAGAGTGCGAGAGACAGAGAGTGCGAGAGACAGAGAGTGCGAGAGACAGTGAGTGTGAGAGACAGTGAGTGCGAGAGACAGAGAGTGCGAGAGACAGAGAGTGCGAGAGACAGAGAGTGCGAGAGACAGTGAGTGCGAGAGGGTGAGTGTGAGAGACAGAGAGTGCGAGAGACAGAGAGCGCGAGAGACAGAGAGCGCGAGAGACAGAGAGCGCAAGAGACAGAGAGCGCGAGAGACAGAGAGTGCGAGAGACAGAGAGTGCGAGAGACAGAGAGTGCGAGAGACAGAGAGTGCGAGAGACAGTGAGTGTGAGAGACAGCGAGTGCGAGAGACAGTGAGTGCGAGAGACAGAGAGTGCGAGAGACAGAGAGTGCGAGAGACAGTGAGTGCGAGAGGGTGAGTGTGAGAGACAGTGAGTGTGAGAGACAGAGAGTGCGAGAGACAGTGAGTGCGAGAGACAGAGAGCGCGAGAGACAGAGTGCGAGAGACAGAGAGTGTGAGAGACAGTGAGTGTGAGAGACAGAGAGTGCGAGAGACAGTGAGTGCGAGAGACAGAGAGTGCGAGAGACAGAGAGTGCGAGAGACAGTGAGTGTGAGAGACAGAGAGTGCGAGAGACAGAGAGTGCGAGAGACAGAGAGTGCGAGAGACAGTGAGTGTGAGAGGGTGAGTGTGAGAGACAGAGAGTGCGAGAGACAGAGAGTGCGAGAGACAGAGAGTGCGAGAGACAGAGAGTGCGAGAGACAGTGAGTGCGAGAGACAGAGAGCGCGAGAGACAAGAGAGCGCGAGAGACAGAGAGCGCGAGAGACAGAGAGTGCGAGAGACAGAGAGTGCGAGAGACAGAGAGAGCGAGAGACAGAGAGCGCGAGATACAGAGAGCGCGAGACAGAGAGCGCGAGAGACAGAGAGTGCGAGAGACAGAGAGCGCGAGAGACAGAGAGCGCGAGAGACAGAGAGCGCGAGAGACAGAGAGCGCGAGAGACAGAGAGCGCGAGAGACAGAGAGCGCGAGAGACAGAGAGCGCGAGAGACAGTGAGTGCAAGAGACAGAGAGTGTGAGAGACAGTGAGTGCGAGAGACAGAGAGTGCGAGAGACAGCGAGTGTGAGAGGGTGAGTGTGAGAGACAGCGAGTGCGAGAGACAGAGAGTGCGAGAGACAGAGAGTGCGAGAGACAGAGAGTGCGAGAGACAGTGAGTGTGAGAGACAGCGAGTGCGAGAGACAGTGAGTGCGAGAGACAGAGAGTGTGAGAGACAGTGAGTGTGAGAGACAGAGAGTGCGAGAGACAGAGAGTGCGAGAGACAGAGAGTGCGAGAGACAGTGAGTGTGAGAGACAGTGAGTGCGAGAGACAGAGAGTGCGAGAGACAGAGAGTGCGAGAGACAGAGAGTGCGAGAGACAGTGAGTGCGAGAGGGTGAGTGTGAGAGACAGAGAGTGCGAGAGACAGAGAGCGCGAGAGACAGAGAGCGCGAGAGACAGAGAGCGCAAGAGACAGAGAGCGCGAGAGACAGAGAGTGCGAGAGACAGAGAGTGCGAGAGACAGAGAGTGCGAGAGACAGAGAGTGCGAGAGACAGTGAGTGTGAGAGACAGCGAGTGCGAGAGACAGTGAGTGCGAGAGACAGAGAGTGCGAGAGACAGAGAGTGCGAGAGACAGTGAGTGCGAGAGGGTGAGTGTGAGAGACAGTGAGTGTGAGAGACAGAGAGTGCGAGAGACAGTGAGTGCGAGAGACAGAGAGCGCGAGAGACAGAGAGTGCGAGAGACAGAGAGTGTGAGAGACAGTGAGTGTGAGAGACAGAGAGTGCGAGAGACAGTGAGTGCGAGAGACAGAGAGTGCGAGAGACAGAGAGTGTGAGAGACAGTGAGTGTGAGAGACAGAGAGTGCGAGAGACAGAGAGTGCGAGAGACAGAGAGTGCGAGAGACAGTGAGTGCGAGAGGGTGAGTGTGAGAGACAGAGAGTGCGAGAGACAGAGAGTGCGAGAGACAGAGAGTGCGAGAGACAGAGAGTGCGAGAGACAGTGAGTGCGAGAGACAGAGAGCGCGAGAGACAGAGAGCGCGAGAGACAGAGAGCGCGAGAGACAGAGAGTGCGAGAGACAGAGAGTGCGAGAGACAGAGAGAGCGAGAGACAGAGAGCGCGAGATACAGAGAGCGCGAGACAGAGAGCGCGAGGGACAGTGAGTGCGAGAGACAGTGAGCGCAAGAGACAGTGAGTGCGAGAGACAGTGAGTGCGAGAGACAGAGAGTGCGAGAGACAGAGAGTGCGAGAGACAGAGATTGTGAGAGACAGAGAGTGCGAGAGACAGTGAGTGAGAGACAGAGAGTGAGAGACAGAGAGTGTGAGAGACAGTGAGTGCGAGCGACAGAGAGTGTGAGAGACAGCGAGTGCGAGAGACAGCGAGTGCGAGAGACAGTGAGTGCAAGAGACAGAGAGTGTGAGAGACAGTGAGTGCGAGAGACAGAGAGTGCGAGAGACAGAGAGTGCGAGAGACAAAGAGTGCGAGAGACAGTGAGTGTGAGAGACAGCGAGTGCGAGAGACAGAGAGTGCGAGAGACAGAGATTGCGAGAGACAGAGAGTGCGAGAGACAGTGAGTGCGAGAGGGTGAGTGTGAGAGACAGAGAGTGCGAGAGACAGAGAGTGCGAGAGACAGAGAGTGCGAGAGACAGTGAGTGCCATCCTTGTTCCTGTACTCGAACCCTCTCGCTACGAAGGCCAACATACCATTTGCCTTCTTAACCGCCTGCTGCACCTGCATGCTTACCTTCAGCGACTGGTGCACAAGGACACCCAGGTCTCGTTGCACTTCCCCTTCTCCCAATCTATTGCCGTTCAGATAATAATCTGCCTTCCTGTTTTTGCCACCAAAGTGGATAACCTCGCATTTATCCACACTATACTGCATCTGCCATGCTTCTGCCCAATCACCCAACCTGTCCAAATCATCCTGGAGTTTCTCTGCATCCTCCTCACAGCACACGCGCCTACCCAGCTTTGTGTCGTCTGCAAACATGGAGATATTACATTTAGTTCCCTCGTCTAGATCATTAATATACATTGTGAATAGCTGGGGTCCTAGCACCGATCCCTGCGGTACCCCACTAGTCACTGCCTGCCACTCGGAAAAAGACCCGTTTGTTCCAAGTCTTTGCTTCCTGTCTGCCAACCAGTTCTCTATCCAGAGATCCATCCTGAGATCCACGCTCAACGCCATGCGCCGCCACATGAACAACCTCGACCTCTCTCTTCAGCAGCACCGACGCACTCTATCTCAAAGCTGTCCGGGTCCACAGTTCCAGTTCATCCTTTGACTCATCTGCTTCAACAAAAAACTTTTTTTCTTCCATTCCGATGTCAAGGATCGCAAGCTTCATCAACTCTTGGACACCAACGCCCCTCCGGAACCTTCTTCCCCTTCACTTTCCTCTGACCCCCCCTTCTCCCAATCTCACCCCCTGCCGTGTGTTCACTATCCCCTCTGTCCTTCCACTCTCTGACCCTGAACGATCAGTCCTCAGCAAAGGCCTGAGCTTCATCCCCTTACGCCCCCACCTCAATGAATTTCGAGCTCGGCACGATGTTGAGCTCTTTTACCGCCGCCTTCGTCTCCGTGCCCACTTCTCTGGCCAGGAGTCTTCCCCCCGCACAACTGACCCTTTCTCCCGCTTGCAGAATTCCCATTCTACCTGTACCCCTCCCCCTGGCCTCTTACCCTCTCTAGATCTTTTCATCGCTAACTGCCGCCGTGACATCGGCCGTCTCCATTTCTCTGCTCCCCTCACTCACTCCAACCTACCTCCCTCTGAACTCGCAGCACTCCATTCTCTTAGCTCCAACCCTGACATTGTCATTAAACCCGCTGACAAGGGTGGTGCTGTTGTTGTTTGGCGTACAGACCTCTACCTAGCGGAAGCTGAACGCCAACTCTCCGACACCTCCTCCTACCTCCACCTGGACCATGACCCCTCTACCGAACATCAAACCACCGTTTCCAAGACTGTCACTGACCTCATCTCCTCTGGAGATCTTCCCCCCACGGCCGCCAACCTCATAGTTCCCCAACCCCGCACAGCCCACTTCTACCTCCTTCCCAAGATCCACAAACAGGACTGCCCTGGTAGACCCATCGTTTCAGCCTGTTCTTGCCCTACGGAACTTATCTCTTCCTATCTCGACACTATCTTTTCTCCCCTTGTCCAGTCTCTTCCCACCTACATCCGCGACTCTTCGGACGCCCTCCGCCACTTTAACAGTTTCCAGTTTCCTGGCCCCAACCGCTTCCTTTTCACTATGGACGTCCAATCCCTCTACACCTCCATCCTCCACCAGGATGGCCTGAGGGCGCTCCGCTTCTTCCTTGAACAGAGGCCCGACCAGTCCCCATCCACCACGACCCTCCTCCGCCTGGCTGAACGTTCTCACATTGAACAACTTCTCCTTTAACTCCACTCATTTCCTCCAAATCAAAGGTGTTGCCATGGGTACCCGCATGGGTCCTAGCTATGCCTGCCTTTTCGTGGGCTATGTGGAACAATCTTTGTTCCAGTCCTACTCAGGTCCCCTCCCTCACCTCTTTTTCCGATACATTGATGACTGTATCGGTGCCGTTTCCTGCTCTCGCCCTGAACTTGACAATTTCATTCACTTTGCCTCCAATTTCCACCCTTCCCTCACCTTCACATGGTCCATCTCTGACTCCTCCCTTCCCTTCCTCGACTTCTCCGTCTCCATCTCTGGGGATAGGTTATCGACCAATATTCACTACAAGCCCACTGACTCCCACAGCTACCTGGACTACACTTCCTCCCACCCCGCCTCCTGTAAGGACTCTATTCCATTCTCCCAGTTTCTCCGCCTCCGCCGTATCTGCTCCGACGATGCCACCTTCCACACCAGTGCTTCCGACATGTCTTCCTTTTTCCTCAGCCGAGGATTCCCCTCTACCGTGGTTGACACGGCCCTCAACCGTGTCAGTTCTATCTCCTGCACTTCTGCCCTCACCCCTGCCCCTCCCTCCCAGAACCACGATAGGGTTCCCCTTGTCCTCACCTTTCACCCCACCAGCCTCCACATTCAACGGATCATCCTCCGGCATTTCCGCTACCTCCAAAGTGATCCCACCACCAAACACATCTTCTCCTCCCCTCCCCTTTCAGCATTCCGTAGGGACCGCTCCCTCCGAGACACCCTAGTCCACTCCTCTATCACCCCCAACAGCCCTTCCCCTTCGCCCAGCACCTTCCCGTGCAAGCGCAGGAGATGTAACACCTGCCCTTATACCTCCCCCCTTCCCACTGTCCAGGGCCCCAAACACCCCTTCCAGGTGAAACAGCGATTTACTTGTACTTCTCGCAATCTAGTATACTGTATTCGCTGCTCACGATGTGGTCTCCTCTACAATGGGGAGACCAAACGCAGATTGGGCGACCGCTTTGCGGAACACCTCCGTTCAGTCCGTAAGGGTGACCCCGAGCTTCCGGTCACCTGTCATTTTAATTCACCGCTCCATTCCCACTCGGACCTCACCGTCCTTGGCCTCTTGCCTTGTTCCACGGAAGCTCAACATAAACTCGAGGAACAGCAACTCATCTTCCGATTAGGCACTTTGCAGCCTTCTGGATTCAATATCGAGTTCAACAATTCCAGATCATAACCTCAGCTTCTATTACATTTTTCCTTTAAATTTTTTCCACCCCTTTGTTTTGAGTCCTCCTTTTCCCGCCCCCCCTCCTTTCCTTTTGTTTCTCTCTCTCACCTGGCAGCTGTCCTTATCCTGCCAGTACACTTCACACCTAATCTCAGCTGCCTTTTGTCTCCACGGGCCCATTACCATCTCATCTGGCTTCTAATACCTTTTATTGTCTCCTTTTCTTCTTTTGTTCGATCGCAGCTTTGCCTTCGATCTTTTTATTTTCTTTCCAGTTTTGAAGAAGGGTTTCAACCCGAAACGTCAACTCAAATTTCTCTCCACGGATGTTGCCTGACCTGCTGAGTTTTTCCAGCATTCTCTGCTGTTATTTCAGTTCTCTATCCAAGTCAGTACCTTACCCCCAATCCCATGTGCCTTAACTTTACACACTAATCTCTTATGCAGGACCTTATCGAAAGCCTTCTGAAAGTCCAAATACACCACATCCACTGGTTCTCCCTTATCTATTCTACCAGTTACATCCTCAAAGAGAGAGAGAGAGACAGAGAGAGAGAGAGACAGAGAGAGACAGAGAGAGAGAGAGACAGAGAGAGAGACAGAGAGAGAGGCAGAGAGAGAGAGAGAGAGACAGACAGACAGAGAGAGAGGGAGAGACAGAGAGACAGAGAGAGACACAGAGAGAGACAGAGAGAGAGACAGAGAGACAGAGAGAGACAGAGAGAGACAGAGAGAGAGAGAGAGGCGGGGAGACAGAGAGAGACACAGAGAGAGAGAGGGAGACAGAGAGAGAGAGAGACAGAGAGAGGGAGAGACAGAGAGAGGGAAAGACAGAGAGGGGGAGATGGGAGTGAATTTAGTTTCTGTCTCTGTACATTTCCCTCTCCTGTAGGCACTGCCTGCTGCATGGGGTGGTGGAGGGGGAGGATCTTTGAACACCAACTGCCCTCCGGTAACTCACCCAAGTGGTCATCAATGGGCCGAGACTGTGAATGGTAGCAGGATTTTTGACTGTTGGAGCAGCACAGAGCTTACGCCGACAGTCAAACGTAGGTTCCAGCGGGCGACACTCGAGAGCGGGAACCCAGCCTGATTCTTTTACAAGGGAATTAGAGAATTCCTTCAATAAAGAGTGATATTAAAGGGTGTGGGGAGTGAGGGGGAGAGTGGGATTAGACTGGGTGGGATATTAAAGGGTGTGGGGGTGAGGGGGAGAGTGGGATTAGACTGGGTGGGATATTAAAGGGTACGGGGAGTGAGGGGGAGAGTGGGATTAGACTGGGTGGGATATTAAAGGGCGTGAGGAGTGAGGGGAGAGTGGGATTAGACTGGGTGGGATATTAAAGGGTGCGGGGAGTGAGGGGGAGAGTGGGATTAGACTGGGTGTGATATTAAAGGGTGCGGGGAGTGAGGGACAGAGTGGGATTAGACTGGGTGGGATATTAAAGGGTACGGGGAGTGAGGGGGAGAGTGGGATTAGACTGGGTGGGATATTAAAGGGTGCGGGGAGTGAGGGACAGAGTGGGATTAGACTGGGTGGGATATTAAAGGGTACGGGGAGTGAGGGGGAGAGTGGGATTAGACTGGGTGGGATATTAAAGGGTGCGGGGAGTGAGGGACAGAGTGGGATTAGACTGGGTGGGATATTAAAGGGTACGGGGAGTGAGGGGGAGAGTGGGATTAGACTGGGTGGGATATTAAAGGGTGCGGGGAGTGAGGGGAGAGTGGGATTAGACTGGGTGGGATATTAAAGGGTACGGGGAGTGAGGGGGAGAGTGGGATTAGACTGGGTGGGATATTAAAGGGTGTGGGGAGTGAGGGGGAGAGTGGGATTAGACTGGGTGGGATATTAAAGGGTGCGGGGAGTGAGGGACAGAGTGGGATTAGACTGGGTGGGATATTAAAGGGTACGGGGAGTGAGGGGGAGAGTGGGATTAGACTGGGTGGGATATTAAAGGGTGCGGGGAGTGAGGGACAGAGTGGGATTAGACTGGGTGGGATATTAAAGGGTACGGGGAGTGAGGGGGAGAGTGGGATTAGACTGGGTGGGATATTAAAGGGTACGGGGAGTGAGGGGGAGAGTGGGATTAGACTGGGTGGGATATTAAAGGGTGTGGGGAGTGAGGGGGAGAGTGGGATTAGACTGGGTGGGATATTAAAGGGTGCGGGGAGTGAGGGGAGAGTGGGATTAGACTGGGTGGGATATTAAAGGGTACGGGGAGTGAGGGGGAGAGTGGGATTAGACTGGGTGGGATATTAAAGGGTGTGGGGAGTGAGGGGGAGAGTGGGATTAGACTGGGTGGGATATTAAAGGGTGCGGGGAGTGAGGGACAGAGTGGGATTAGACTGGGTGGGATATTAAAGGGTACGGGGAGTGAGGGGGAGAGTGGGATTAGACTGGGTGGGATATTAAAGGGTGCGGGGAGTGAGGGACAGAGTGGGATTAGACTGGGTGGGATATTAAAGGGTACGGGGAGTGAGGGGGAGAGTGGGATTAGACTGGGTGGGATATTAAAGGGTGCGGGGAGTGAGGGGGAGAGTGGGATTAGACTGGGTGGGATATTAAAGGGTGTGGGGAGTGAGGGGGAGAGTGGGATTAGACTGGGTGGGATATTAAACGGTACGGGGAGTGAGGGGGAGAGTGGGATTAGACTGGGTGGGATATTAAAGGGTGTGGGGAGTGAGGGGGAGAGTGGGATTAGACTGGGTGGGATATTAAAGAGTGTGGGGAGTGAGGGGGAGAGTGGGATTAGACTGGGTGGGATATTAAAGGGTACGGGGAGTGAGGGGAGAGTGGGATTAGACTGGGTGGGATATTAAAGAGTACGGGGAGTGAGGGGGAGAGTGGGATTGGATTGGGTGGGATATTAAAGGGTGTGGGGAGTGAGGGGGAGAGTGGGATTAGACTGGGTGGGATATTAGTGGGTGCGGGGAGTGAGGGGGAGAGTGGGATTAGACTGGGTGGGATATTAAAGGGTGCGGGGAGTGAGGGGGAGAGTGGGATTAGACTGGGTGGGATATTAAAGGGTGCGGGGAGTGAGGGGAGAGTGGGATTAGACTGGTGGGATATTAAAGGGTACGGGGAGTGAGGGGGAGAGTGGGATTAGACTGGGTGGGATATTAAAGGGTGTGGGGAGTGAGGGGGAGAGTGGGATTAGACTGGGTGGGATATTAAAGAGTGTGGGGAGTGAGGGGGAGAGTGGGATTAGACTGGGTGGGATATTAAAGGGTACGGGGAGTGAGGGGAGAGTGGGATTAGACTGGGTGGGATATTAAAGAGTACGGGGAGTGAGGGGGAGAGTGGGATTGGATTGGGTGGGATATTAAAGGGTGTGGGGAGTGAGGGGGAGAGTGGGATTAGACTGGGTGGGATATTAGTGGGTGCGGGGAGTGAGGGGGAGAGTGGGATTAGACTGGGTGGGATATTAAAGGGTGCGGGGAGTGAGGGGGAGAGTGGGATTAGACTGGGTGGGATATTAAAGGGTGCGGGGAGTGAGGGGAGAGTGGGATTAGACTGGTGGGATATTAAAGGGTACGGGGAGTGAGGGGGAGAGTGGGATTAGACTGGGTGGGATATTAAAGGGTGTGGGGAGTGAGGGGAGAGTGGGATTAGACTGGTGGGATATTAAAGGGTACGGGGAGTGAGGGGAGAGTGGGATTAGACTGGGTGGAATTTTTTTTAAATTCATTCACGGGCTGTGGGTGTCGCTGGCAAGGCCCAGCATTTATTGCCCATAGGGATATTTGCCCTCGAGAAGGTGGTGGTGAGCCGCCTTCTTGAACCGCTGCAGTCCGTGTGGTGAATGTGCTCCCACAGTGCTGTTAGGGGGGGAGTTCCAGGATTTTGACCCAGCGACGATGAAGGAACGGCCAATATATTTCTGAGTCAGGATGGTGTGTGACTTGGAGGGGAACTTGGAGGTGGTGGTGTTCCCATGAGCCTGCTGCCCTTGTCCTTCTAGGTGGAAGAGGTCGCGGGTTTGGGAGGTGCTGCTGAAGAAGCCTTGGCGAGTTGCTGCAGTGCATCTTGTAGATGGTACACACTGCAGCCACGGTGCGCCGGTGGTGGAGGGAGTGAATGTTTAAGGTGGTGGATGGGGTGCCAATCAAGCGGGCTGCTTTGTCCTGGATGGTGTCGAGCTTCTCGAGTGTTGTTGGAGCTGCACTCATCCAGGCAAGTGGAGAGTATTCCATCACACTCCTGACTTGTGCCTTGTAGATGGTGGAAAGGCTTTGGGGAGTCAGGAGGTGAGACACTCGCCACAGAATACCTAGCCTCTGACCTGCTCTTGTTGTCACAGTATTTATGTGGCTGGTCCAGTTAAGTTTCTGGTCAATGGTGACCCCCAGGATGTTGATGGTGGGGGATTCGGCGATGGTAATGCCGTTGAATGTCAAGGGGCGGCGGTTAGACTCTCGCTTGTTGGAGATAGTCATTGCCTGGCACGAATGTTACCTGCCACTTATCAGCCCAAACCTGAATGTTGTCCAGGTCTTGCTGCATGTGGGCATGGACTGCTTCATTATCTGAGGAGTTGTGAATGGCGCTGAACACTGTGCAGTCATCAGCGAACATCCCCATTTCTGACCTTATGTTGGAGGGAAGGTCATTGATGAAGCAGCTGAAGATGGTTGGGCCTAGGACACTGCCCTGAGGAACTCCTGCAGTGATGTCCTGGGGCTGTGATGATTGACCTTCAACCACAACCATCTTCCTTTGTGCTCGGTATGACTCCAGCCAGTGGAGCGTTTTCCCCCCTGATTCCCATAGACTTCAGTGTAAGGGGTTCCTTTCCCTTCCTCCTTACAATGTTCCTGGACCCCGGAACAGAACAGAAAACACGCGACAAACAGGTTTTGGCTCAACCTTAAATTCGTTAGTTTATTAAACCAACAAAACCACAGTACAAACCCCTTTTATGATTTGAGTGAAACTTGCAATCACCCACGTGGCTAGTCATTACCGGTGTTGATTGTAGGCCTGGATCCAGAGATGACCGATCTCCGTCCTTCTTCACCTGACTGCAGTGCCCACGCTCCGACGCTGTCCTTTCTTATAGTGTCCCGCGGGGTCCTGCTATCACACACACCTGGGCCCCAGGCGTTGGTTCAGTTAACAGCCGGCTGGAATGCTGTATCTTCACATCTTGTTATCTTGCTCTTCCAGTCTCCTGAGCTAGCAGAACTGCAAGGTCAGAGACAACTCCTTATCTCCTCCCCTGCTGTTTACACAGCAGAAAGTTAATGTGATTCCCCTTACGGTGAGGGGCGCTTAGCTCATAGCATTGTTTGGGTGTTAATATTCCTTCCATTCTTGCCAGGAACTGATCGTTGTACATAATTGCAGTTAACTTGTGGTATTAGTCATAGAGAATCATAGAGTTATACAGCACAGAAAGAGGCCCTTCGGCCCATCGTTGTGAGGGTGCCGGTCAGTTCCTTCAGTAACCCCTAGATGGCACCTTCACTGGTTGGTTTCCCTTTGTTAATTGTTACTTGTTTCTCCTGTTTATTACTTAACTGCCTTTCATCTGGTTTATTGGTTTCACCTGTTTTTGCTTGTATTTAAGTTCTGTGGTTTCTTCCCTCTGGGCTCAGTCTTGACTAGGTGCTCTGTCTTGACAAGCTTGTTGCCCTGTGGTAGCTTGCCTTGACAAGCCGGTTGCCTTAGTGGTGGCTTGTCTTGAGCTCCTATGTCTATAACTGTTTATCTGTGTTCTGTTTTGCTTGTATTTAAGTTCTGTGGTTCTTCCCTTTGTTCTCGGTCTTGACAAGGTGCTGACAAGTTGCTCAGTTTGGACAAGCTGGTTGCCCTGTGGTAGCTTGTCTCGAGTTCCTATCTTGATTAGCCATTTGACGATGTGGTAGCTTGTCTTGAGCTCCTATGTTTTGTAACTGTTTACCTGTGTGATTCTAGTAAAGTACTGTTATTTAAGACTGCATATCTGCTTCTCGCCTCGTCTGTCTGCACTTGGGCCCAGAACCAGCCTCGCCCGGACAGCACGGCCCCGTGACAGCAACCCTGACAATTGTGTCTGCGCCGGCCATCAAGCCCTGTCTATTCCAATCCCATTTTCCAGCACTTGGTCCGTAGCCTTGTATGCTATGGCGTTTCTAGTTTCAAGAAATTGTCCAGTTGTTAATTTTCTTCAGGTAACTCATTCCCTCTGTACATTGAGGTTAACTGTTTCATGTCCTTCATCGGTTTTACTAGGGCTCCTTGATGCCACACTTGGTCAAATGCTGCCCTTGATGTCAAGGGCAGTCACTCTCACCTCACCTCTGGAATTCAGCTCTTTTGTCCATGTTTGGACCAAGGCTGTAATGAGGTCTGGAGACGAGTGGTCCTGGCGGAACCCAAACTGGGCATCAGTCAGCAGGCTAAAGGTAAGTGCCGCTTGATAGCACTGTCGACGACACCTTCCATCAGTTTGCTGATGATTGAGAGTAGACTGATGGGGCAGTAATTGGCCAGATTGAATTTGTCCTGCTTTTTGTGGACAGGACATACCTGGGCAGTTTTCCACATTGTCGGATAGATGCCAGTGTTGTAGCTGTACATATTAAAGGGTGTGGGGAGTGAGCGGGATTAGACTGGGTGGGATATTAAAGGGTACGGGGAGTGAGGGGGAGAGTGGGATTAGACTGGGTGGGACATTAAAGGGTACGGGGAGTGAGGGGATAGTGGGATTAGACTGGGTGGGATATTAAAGGGTGCGGGGAGTGAGGGGGAGAGTGGGATTGGATTGGGTGGGATATTAAAGGGTGCGGGGAGTGAGGGGGAGAGTGGGATTAGACTGGGTGGGATATTAAAGGGTACGGGGAGTGAGGGGGAGAGTGGGATTAGACTGGGTGGGATATTAAAGGGTACGGGGAGTGAGGGGGAGAGTGGGATTAGACTGGGTGGGATATTAAAGGGTGCGGGGAGTGAGGGGGAGAGTGGGATTAGACTGGGTGGGATATTAAAGGGTGTGGGGACTGAGGGGGAGAGTGGGATTAGACTGGGTGGGATATTAAAGGGTGTGGGGAGTGAGGGGGAGAGTGGGATTAGACTGGGTGGGATATTAAAGGGTGTGGGGAGTGAGGAGGAGAGTGGGATTAGACTGGGTGGGATATTAAAGGGTGCGGGGAGTGAGGGGGAGAGTGGGATTAGACTGGGTGGGATATTAAAGGGTGTGGGGAGTGAGGGGGAGAGTGGGATTAGACTGGGTGTGATATTAAAGGGTGCGGGGAGTGAAGGGGAGAGTGGGATTAGACTGGGTGGGATATTAAAGGGTGTGGGGAGTGAGGGGGAGAGTGGGATTAGACTGGGTGGGATATTAAAGGGTGTGGGGAGTGAGGGGGAGAGTGGGATTAGACTGGGTGGGATATTAAAGGGTGTGGGGAGTGAGGGGGAGAGTGGGATTAGACTGGGTGGGATATTAAAGGGTACGGGGAGTGAGGGGGAGAGTGGGATTAGACTGGGTGGGATATTAAAGGGTACGGGGAGTGAGGGGGAGAGTGGGATTAGACTGGGTGGGATATTAAAGGGTGCGGGGAGTGAGGGGGAGAGTGGGATTAGACTGGGTGGGATATTAAAGGGTATGGGGAGTGAGGGGGAGAGTGGGATTAGATTGGGTGGGATATTAAAGGGTGCGGGGAGTGAGGGGGAGAGTGGGATTAGACTGGGTGGGATATTAAAGGGTGCGGGGAGTGAGGGGGAGAGTGGGATTAGATTGGGTGGGATATTAAAGGGTGTGGGGAGTGAGGGGGAGAGTGGGATTAGACTGGGTGGGATATTAAAGGGTGTGGGGAGTGAGGGGAAAGTGGGATTAGACTGGGTGGGATATTAAAGGGTACGGGGAGTGAGGGGGAGAGTGGGATTAGACTGGGTGGGATATTAAAGGGTGCGGGGAGTGAGGGGGAGAGTGGGATTAGACTGGGTGGGATATTAAAGGGTGCGGGGAGTGAGGGGGAGAGTGGGATTAGATTGGGTGGGATATTAAAGGGTGTGGGGAGTGAGGGGGAGAGTGGGATTAGACTGGGTGGGATATTAAAGGGTGCGGGGAGTGAGGGGGAGAGTGGGATTAGATTGGGTGGGATATTAAAGGGTGCGGGGAGTGAGGGGGAGAGTGGGATTAGATTGGGTGGGATATTAAAGGGTGTGGGGAGTGAGGGGGAGAGTGGGATTAGACTGGGTGGGATATTAAAGGGTGCGGGGAGCGAGGGGGAGAGTGGGATTAGATTGGGTGGGATATTAAAGGGTATGGGGAGGGGGAGAGTGGGATTAGACTGGGTGGGATATTAAAGGGTGTGGGGAGTGAGGGGGAGAGTGGGATTAGACTGGGTGGGATATTAAAGGGTATGGGGAGTCAGCGGGAGAGTGGGATTAGACTGGGTGGGATATTAAAGGGTGCGGGGAGTGAGGGGGAGAGTGGGATTAGACTGGGTGTGATATTAAAGGGTACGGGGAGTGAGGGGGAGAGTGGGATTAGACTAGGTGGGATATTGAAGGGTGTGGGGAGTGAGGGGGAGAGTGGGATTAGACTGGGTGGGATATTAAAGGGTGCGGGGAGTGAGGGGGAGAGTGGGATTAGACTGGGTGGGATATTAAAGGGTGCGGGAGTGAGGGGGAGAGTGGGATTAGACTGGGTGGGATATTAAAGGGTGTGGGGAGTGAGGGGGAGAGTGGGATTAGACTGGGTGGGATATTAAAGGGTGCGGGGAGTGAGGGGGAGAGTGGGATTAGATTGGGTGGGATATTAAAGGGTGTGGGGAGTGAGGGGGAGAGTGGGATTAGACTGGGTGGGATATTAAAGGGTGTGGGGAGTGAGGGGGAGAGTGGGATTAGACTGGGTGGGATATTAAAGGGTGTGGGGAGTGAGGAGGAGAGTGGGATTAGACTGGGTGGGATATTAAAGGGTGCGGGGAGTGAAGGGGAGAGTGGGATTAGACTGGGTGGGATATTAAAGGGTGAGGGGAGTGAGGGGGAGAGTGGGATTAGACTGGGTGGGATATTAAAGGGTGCGGGGAGTGAGGGGGAGAGTGGGATTAGACTGGGTGGGATATTAAAGGGTGCGGGGAGTGAGGGGGAGAGTGGGATTAGACTGGGTGGGATATTAAAGGGTGTGGGGAGTGAAGGGGAGAGTGGGATTAGACTGGGTGGGATATTAAAGGGTGTGGGGAGTGAGGGGGAGAGTGGGATTAGACTGGGTGAGATATTAAAGGGTGCGGGGAGTGAAGGGGAGAGTGGGATTAGACTGGGTGGGATATTAAAGGGTGTGGGGAGTGAGGGGGAGAGTGGGATTAGACTGGGTGGGATATTAAAGGGTGTGGGGAGTGAGGAGGAGAGTGGGATTAGACTGGATGGGATATTAAAGGGTGCGGGGAGTGAAGGGGAGAGTGGGATTAGACTGGGTGGGATATTAAAGGATACGCGGAGTTAGGGGGAGAGTGGGATTAGACTAGGTGGGATATTAAAGGGTGCGGGGAGTGAGGGGGAGAGTGGGATTAGACTGGGTGGGATATTAAAGGGTGTGGGGAGTGAGGAGGAGAGTGGGATTAGACTGGGTGGGATATTAAAGGGTGCGGGGAGTGAGGGGGAGAGTGGGATTAGACTGGGTGGGATATTAAAGGGTGCGGGGAGTGAGGGGGAGAGTGGGATTAGATTGGGTGGGATATTAAAGGGTGTGGGGAGTGAGGGGGAGAGTGGGATTAGACTGGGTGGGATATTAAAGGGTGTGGGGAGTGAGGGGAAAGTGGGATTAGACTGGGTGGGATATTAAAGGGTACGGGGAGTGAGGGGGAGAGTGGGATTAGACTGGGTGGGATATTAAAGGGTGCGGGGAGTGAGGGGGAGAGTGAGATTAGACTGGGTGGGATATTAAAGGGTGCGGGGAGTGAGGGGGAGAGTGGGATTAGATTGGGTGGGATATTAAAGGGTGTGGGGAGTGAGGGGGAGAGTGGGATTAGACTGGGTGGGATATTAAAGGGTGCGGGGAGTGAGGGGGAGAGTGGGATTAGATTGGGTGGGATATTAAAGGGTGCGGGGAGTGAGGGGGAGAGTGGGATTAGATTGGGTGGGATATTAAAGGGTGTGGGGAGTGAGGGGGAGAGTGGGATTAGACTGGGTGGGATATTAAAGGGTGCGGGGAGCGAGGGGGAGAGTGGGATTAGATTGGGTGGGATATTAAAGGGTACGGGGAGGGGGAGAGTGGGATTAGACTGGGTGGGATATTAAAGGGTGTGGGGAGTGAGGGGGAGAGTGGGATTAGACTGGGTGGGATATTAAAGGGTATGGGGAGTCAGCGGGAGAGTGGGATTAGACTGGGTGGGATATTAAAGGGTGCGGGGAGTGAGGGGGAGAGTGGGATTAGACTGGGTGTGATATTAAAGGGTACGGGGAGTGAGGGGGAGAGTGGGATTAGACTAGGTGGGATATTGAAGGGTGTGGGGAGTGAGGGGGAGAGTGGGATTAGACTGGGTGGGATATTAAAGGGTGCGGGGAGTGAGGGGGAGAGTGGGATTAGACTGGGTGGGATATTAAAGGGTGCGGGAGTGAGGGGGAGAGTGGGATTAGACTGGGTGGGATATTAAAGGGTGTGGGGAGTGAGGGGGAGAGTGGGATTAGACTGGGTGGGATATTAAAGGGTGCGGGGAGTGAGGGGGAGAGTGGGATTAGATTGGGTGGGATATTAAAGGGTGTGGGGAGTGAGGGGGAGAGTGGGATTAGACTGGGTGGGATATTAAAGGGTGTGGGGAGTGAGGGGGAGAGTGGGATTAGACTGGGTGGGATATTAAAGGGTGTGGGGAGTGAGGAGGAGAGTGGGATTAGACTGGGTGGGATATTAAAGGGTGCGGGGAGTGAAGGGGAGAGTGGGATTAGACTGGGTGGGATATTAAAGGGTGTGGGGAGTGAGGGGGAGAGTGGGATTAGACTGGGTGGGATATTAAAGGGTGCGGGGAGTGAGGGGGAGAGTGGGATTAGACTGGGTGGGATATTAAAGGGTGCGGGGAGTGAGGGGGAGAGTGGGATTAGACTGGGTGGGATATTAAAGGGTGTGGGGAGTGAAGGGGAGAGTGGGATTAGACTGGGTGGGATATTAAAGGGTGTGGGGAGTGAGGGGGAGAGTGGGATTAGACTGGGTGAGATATTAAAGGGTGCGGGGAGTGAAGGGGAGAGTGGGATTAGACTGGGTGGGATATTAAAGGGTGTGGGGAGTGAGGGGGAGAGTGGGATTAGACTGGGTGGGATATTAAAGGGTGTGGGGAGTGAGGAGGAGAGTGGGATTAGACTGGATGGGATATTAAAGGGTGCGGGGAGTGAAGGGGAGAGTGGGATTAGACTGGGTGGGATATTAAAGGATACGCGGAGTTAGGGGGAGAGTGGGATTAGACTAGGTGGGATATTAAAGGGTGCGGGGAGTGAGGGGGAGAGTGGGATTAGACTGGGTGGGATATTAAAGGGTGTGGGGAGTGAGGAGGAGAGTGGGATTAGACTGGGTGGGATATTAAAGGGTGCGGGGAGTGAGGGGGAGAGTGGGATTAGACTGGGTGGGATATTAAAGGGTACGGGGAGTGAGGGGGAGAGTGGGATTAGACTGGGTGGGATATTAAAGGGTGCGGGGAGTGAGGGGGAGAGTGGGATTAGACTGGGTGGGATATTAAAGGGTGCGGGGAGTGAGGGGGAGAGTGGGATTAGATTGGGTGGGATATTAAAGGATACCCGGAGTTAGGGGGAGAGTAGGATTAGACTGGATGGTTTAATAGGGAAAAATTCATCAGCTCTGTCTCGATGGGCCGAGCGTTCCTGCGCCCGAACGTTCTATTGCGTGTTTACTTGCAGAGTTGTGGGACACTGCTGATAATTTCGAGGATGTGGGGTTTATGAAGGAGGCAGAAGGCTGAACCTCCTCCAGTCAATCCCATGTCCCTGCCTGCCTCCTGGTGGCGTCACAAACACATTACAACACCTAAAAACAGCTCAATGTTCTCGCTTGGTCGGTGACTCTTTTCAAAACCTTTTTAAAGTTGCCAACAGGGTGAAAAACAGCTGGTCCTAAAAAAAATTCCCCAAGCCAGAATCTCTCCCCCAGGCCCGTCGGGTTTGAATAATCTTTCCAAAATAGTTTTATTGTTGCTTTTATCACAGCACAAATGGGCAGATTAAAAACTGGGCTGTTTAAATCCCCGGGAGCCCGACATCCGGCATAATGTGCGGGAGACAGAAAGACTTGCATTTATATAGCGCCTTTCACGACCACCGGACGTCTCAAAGCGCTTTATAGCCAATGAAGCACTTTATGTAGGAAAGGCGGCAGCCAATTGTGCGCACAGCAAGCTCCCACAAACAGCAATGTGATAAATGACCGGATAATCTGTTTTAGTGATGTTGGTTGAGGGATAAATATTGGCCCCAGGACACCGGGGAGAACTCCCCCTGCTCTTCTTCGAAGCAGACAGGATTAAACTAACGTCCTGATTTAAGAGCCCCTTGTGTGTCTCGGAAGATCTTTCTCTCCCCGTACCTTGTTCTGCATCTGCTTAGTCACAAAAGATATCCCTTTAAATTAAAGAAAGACTTGCCTTTCTCCAGCGCCTTTCAGCCGCTCAGGACATCGCAAAGTGCTTTCCCAGCCAATGAGGTACTTTGAAAGCGTGGCCACTCTTGTGATGCAGTAAAGATTCTGCTGAAAACTCAGCTTCAAACATTTTCTTGCATTTTCAGTCTGGGTGGGGATAAAAAAATGGTTTGTAATTGTATTTTTTGTTGTTGTTGTTGTCTTTGTTAATAATTTAATTTAAAAAAATTAAATGTTGAGAACAGGCCCCAGCGAGGATCGAACTCGCGACCCCTGGTTTACAAGACCAGTGCTCTAACCACTGAGCTATGGAGCCGACTGCAGGGCAGCGACTGAAAATAGGAGCAAAACCGGCAGAGAGCGCAGCCTCCTTAAAGAGACAAGCCAACAGGGAGAAATCATTCAAAGGACAGGACAGCAAGCAGGGATTCCGAAAGGGACAGGCCAGCAGGGAGAGATTCTTAAAGTGATAGGACAGCAGGGAGAGATTCTTAAAGTGATAGGACAGCAGGGAGAGATTCTTAAAGTGACAGGCCAGCAGGGAGAGATTCTTAAAGTGATAGGACAGCAGTGAGAGATTCTTAAAGTGACAGGCCAGCAGGGAGAGATTCTTAAAGTGATAGGACAGCAGGGAGAGATTCTTAAAGTGACAGGCCAGCAGGGAGAGATTCTTAAAGTGATAGGACAGCAGGGAGAGATTCTTAAAGTGACAGGCCAGCAGGGAGAGATTCTTAAAGTGATAGGACAGCAGGGAGAGATTCTTAAAGGGACAGGTCAGCAGGGAGAGATTCTTAAAGTGACAGGCCAGCAGGGAGAGATTCTTAAAGTGACAGGACAGCAGGGAGAGATTCTTAAAGTGACAGGACAGCAGGGAGAGATTCTTAAAGTGACAGGCCAGCAGGGAGAGATTCTTAAAGTGACAGGTCAGCAGGGAGAGATTCTTAAAGTGACAAGTCAGCAGGAAAGTAATCCTTAAAGGGACAGGCCAGCAGGGAGGAATCCTTAAAGGGACAGGCCAGCAGGAAAATAATCCTTAAAGGGACAGGCCAGCAGGGAGGAATCCTTAAAGGGACAGGCCAGCAGGGAGGAATCCTTAAAGGGACAGGCCAGCAGGGAGAGATCATTGAACAGACAGGCTAGATTCTTAAAGAGACAGTGAGATTCTTAAAGAGACAGGCTAGAATGGAGATCCTTAAAGGGACAGGCCAGTAGCGAGAGCTGCTGAAACAGAAAAGGTGGCAGGGAGAGATTTTTAAAGGTATAGGCCAGCAGGGACAAATTCTTCACAGATTTAAAGTCATTGGGAGAAGGATTAGAGGAAAACTTTTTTCACCCAGAGGGTGGTGGGGGTCTGGAACTCTGCCTGAAAGGGTGGTAGAGGCAGAAACCCTCATCACATTTAAAAAGTACTCGGATATGCCCTTGAAGTGCCGTAACCTACTGGGCTACGGACCAAGAGCTGGAAAGTGGGATTAGGCTGGATGCCCCTTTTTTGGCCGGCACGGACACGATGGGCCGAATGGCCTCCTCCTGTGCCGTAAATTTCTATGATTCTAGGGACAGGCCATCAGGCCGAGATCCTTAAAGAGACAGGCTAGCAGGGAGATAAAAAAAGGCATAGACCATGAGGGAGAACTCCTTAAAAGGACAGGAAAACTGGGACTTCCTTAAAGAAACAGGCCACCGGAGAAAATCCAGCCCATTCTTAAAGGGTGAGGTCCTCAAAGGAGACCCATCCTTTCGTTGATCAGACAGCAGGTGCCTGAGGAGCAGGTGATCCTGAGCCGGTGGAGGAATTGGCCCTCAGTGATAGGTCTGGCCCTCCTGGAGGCGCATTAGTCAACCATGGTACAGTTCTACGGGCACTGACTCTCACTGGGGTACGGGTTCCACACACACTGACTCTCACTGGGGTACGGGTTCCACACACACTGACTCTCACTGGGGTACGGGTTCCACACACACTGACTCTCATTAGGGTATGGGTCCCACACACACTGACTCTCACTGGGGTACGGGTTCCACACACACCGACTCTCACTGGGGTATGGGTCCCACACACACTGACTCTCACTGGGGTACGGGTTCCACACACACTGACTCTCACTGGGGTACGGGTTCCACACACACTGACTCTCACTGGGGTACGGGTTCCACACACACTGACTCTCATTAGGGTATGGGTCCCACACACACTGACTCTCACTGGGGTACGGGTTCCACACACACCGACTCTCACTGGGGTATGGGTCCCACACACACTGACTCTCACTGGGGTACGGGTTCCACAAACACTGACTCTCACTGGGGTACAGTTCCACAGACACTGACTCTCACTGGGGTACAGTTCCACACACACTGACTCTCACTGGGGTACAGTTCCACACACACTGACTCTCACTGGGGTACGGGTTCCACAAACACTGACTCTCACTGGGTTACAGTTCCACAGACACTGACTCTCACTGGGGTACAGTTCCACACACACTGACTCTCACTGGGGTACAGTTCCACACACACTGACTCTCACTGGGGTACAGTTCCACAGACACTGACTCTCACTGGGGTACAGTTCCACACACACTGACTCTCACTGGAGTACAGTTCCACACACACTGACTCTCACTGGGGTACGGGTTCCACAAACAATGACTCTCACTGGGGTACAGTTCCACAGACACTGACTCTCACTGGGGTACGGGTTCCACAAACACTGACTCTCACTGGGGTACGGGTTCCACAGACACCGACTCTCACTGGGGTACGGGTTCCACACACACTGACTCTCACTCGGGTACGGGTTCCACACACACTGACTCTCACTGGGGTACGGGTCCCACACACACTGACTCTCACTGGGGTAAGGGTTCCACAGACACTGACTCTCACTGGGGTACGGGTCCCACAGACACTGACTCTCACTGGCGTACGGGTTCCACAGACACTGGCTCTCACTGGGGTACGGGTTCCACACACACTGACTCTCACTGGGGTACGGGTTCCACACACACTGACTCTCACTGGGGTACGGCTTCCACACACACTGACTCTCACTGGAGTACGGGTTCCACACACTCTGACTCTCACTGGGGTACGGGTTCCACACACACTGAATCTCACTGGGGTACAGGTTCCACACACACTGACTCTCACTGGGATACGGGTTCTACAGACACTGACTCTCACTAGGGTACGGGTTCCACAGACACTGACTCTCACTGGGGTACGGGTTCCACACACACTGACTCTCACTGGGGTACGGGTTCCACAGACACTGACTCTCACTGGGGTACGGGTTCCACAGACATTGACTCTCACTGGGGTACGGGTTCCACACACACTGACTCTCACTGGGGTACGGGTTCTACAGACACTGACTCTCACTAGGGTACGGGTTCCACAGACACTGACTCTCACTGGGGTACGGGTTCCACACACACTGACTCTCACTGGGGTACGGGTTCCACAGACACTGACTCTCACTGGGGTACGGGTTCCACAGACATTGACTCTCACTGGGGTACGGGTTCCACACACACTGACTCTCACTGGGGTACGGGTCCCTCAGACACTGACTCCCACTGCGGTACGGGTTCCACATTGATGCACTATCAATTGCTACAAAAGACTGGAGATTGAGTAAGTAATAAACAGGCTTTTATTACCAAAGAACAGAGCATGCCTCTTGGGGTTGCCTGGTATCCAAAAGGGCCGGAGGCTTCTGAGCAGCGACCTTTATACCCAGCCATGAGGGTGGAGCCAGGGGCGGAGTCAGCTGAGGCATGCACAGACAAGTACAACAATACTAACAACAGTGGTTTACCACATTCACCCCTTGTTTAGAATTGAGTCCGGCGGGGTGAAGTGCACTAAAAATTCGTGTACTGAAGTCTATCAGGAGGCCTTGTAAGCCGTCCTGAGCGTCGCAGCAGCGGCGGTGATGGTGCAGCATCCAACGGTGAACCCGGTGTCTCGTTCAGAGGAGGTGTAGCAGGTGGCGGACCCTGGGGCTGCTGCATGCCGTCTACAGGGGTCAGAGCATGGGTAATGGGAGGTAGCGATGGTGGTCTCTCAGAGGCACCCGAAGGTGCGAGGTCTCGTGCGGGGACTGTGTCCTGGGGGTAGGCAGGAGTAGCGGTGGGTGGCGAAGAGGGTGTTTCAGGAGCACCTGCAGGTGCGAGGTCTCGAATGGAGACTGTGTCCTCCCGCCCGTCCGGGTACACCACGTAAGCATACTGCGGGTTGGCGTGGAGGAGGCTCACCCTCTCGACCAGGGGGTCCGCCTTATGGGTCCTCACGTGCTTCCGCAGTAGGACGGGACCTGGAGAAGTCAGCCATGTTGGTAGCGAAATCCCCGACGTGGACTTCCTGGGGAAGGAGAACATTCTCTCGTGAGGAGTGGCATTGGTGGGTGTACAGAGCAGCGACCGAATGGAATGGAGCGCCGCAGGGAGGACCTCCTGCCAGCGGGAGGTCGGAAGGCCCTTAGATTTTAAGTTTAAAAGGACTGCCTTCCAGACTGTCGCATTCTCCCTTTCCACCTGGCCGTTACCCCGGGGGTTGTAGCTGGTGGTCCTGCTTGTAGCAATGCCTCTCGCGAGCAGGTACTGCCAAAGTTCGTCGCTCATAAAAGATGAGCCCCTGTCGCTATGGATATAGCTAGGGAAACCGAACAAGGCGAAGAGGTCATTCAGACATTTAATGACCGTGGTACTGGTCATGTCCGAGCAAGGGATGGCAAACGGGAAACGGGAGTACTCATCAATTATATTGAGGAAGTACACATTGCGGTCAGAGGAGGGGAGGGGCCCTTTAAAATCGATGCTCAGCCGCTCGAAGGGGCGCGTGGCTTTGATCAGGCTCGCTCTGTCTGGCCTATAAAAATGCGGCTTGCACTCGGCACAGATCTGGCAGTTCCTGGTCATGGTCCTGACCTCCTCGATGGAGTAGGGCAGGTTACGGGATTTGATAAAATGGAAGAACCTGGTGACCCCCGGGTGGCAGAGGTCATTGTGGAGGGTCTGTAGCCTATCAACCTGCGCGTTGGCGCACGTACCACGTGATAGGGCATCTGGGGGCTCATTGAGTTTCCCGGGCCGGTACAAGATATCGTAATTGTAGGTGGAGAGTTCGATTCTCCACCTTAAGATCTTGTCATTCTTGATTTTGCCCCGCTGCTTATTATGAAACATAAAAGCCACTGAACGCTGGTCAGTGAGCAGGGTAAATCGTTTTCCGGCCAGGTAATGCCGCCAATGTCGCACGGCTTCCACAATGGCCTGGGCCTCCTTTTCGACAGAGGAGTGTCGAATCTCGGGGCCCTGGAGGGTCCTTGAGAAAAAGGCCACGGGTCTCCCCGCCTGGTTAAGGGTTGCAGCTAGGGCAAAGTCGGATGCGTCGCTCTCCACTTGAAAAGGAAGGGACTCATCCACAGCGTGCATTGTGGCCTTCGCAATGTCTCCTTTTATGAGAGTGAAGGCTGCACAGGCCTCTGCTGTCAGGGGGAAGGAGGCGGACTTGATGAGGGGTCGGGCTTTATCCGCATAGTTGGGCACCCACTGCGCATAGTAAGAGAAAAACCCCAGGCATCTCTTCAGTGCTTTCTGGCAGTGGGGGAGGGGGAGCTCCATAAGGGGGCGCATTCTATCGGGGTCTGGGCCGATGACTCCGTTCTCCACTACGCAGCCAAGAATAGCAAGGCGCGTAGTACGAAACATACATTTGTCTTTGTTGTATGTGAGATTCAGCCGCTGGGCCGTCCGGAGGAATTTCTCTAGATTAACGTCGTGGTCCTGCTGGTCGTGGCCGCAGATGGTGACGTTGTCTAGATATGGGAAAGTGGCCTGGAGCGCGTTCTGGTCAACCATCCGGTCCATCTCCCGTTGGAAGACAGAAACTCCGTTGGTGACGCCGAAGGGAACTCTGAGAAAGTGATAGAGCCGACCGTCAGCTTCAAAAGCTGTGTACTGGCGGTCCTCAGCCCTGATGGGGAGCTGGTGGTATGCCGACTTCAGATCAATCGTCGAGAACACCCGGTATTGTGCTATCTGATTGACCATGTCAGATATGCGGGGGAGTGGATATGCATCCAGCTGGGTGTAGCGGTTGATCGTCTGGCTGTAGTCAATAACTAGGCGCTGTTTGCCGCCAGCCTTCACCACCACCACTTGTGCTCGCCATGGGCTATTGCTGCTCTCGATAATCCCTTCCTTCAGGAGTCTCGCTACCTCGGATTTAATGAAACCCCTATCCCCGGCACTGTAACGCCTACTTTTGGTAGCGATGGGCTTACAGTCGCGGGTGAGGTTAGCGAACAAGGAGGGGGGGGAGACTTTAAGGGTGGAGAGGCTGCAAATGGCGCGCGGCGGGCGATTTAAAAACTGCTGGCTGCAGACTGTGAGAGGGTGGCACTGAAAATCCAACCCCAGTAGGACGGCAGCGCAGAGATGGGGCAGGACCAGAAGTTTAAAATTTTTGTATTCAGTACCCCGCACTGAAAGAGTCACCATACAGTAGCCACCGACGTCCGCTGACTGGGCTTTGGAAGCCATAGAGATGCGATGACGCGTCGGCAGGACCGGGAGAGAGTAACTGCGCACCGTGTCGGGGTGTATAAAACTCTCCGTGCTCCCGCTGTCAAAAAGGCAGGTAGTGGCGCGGCCGTTTACCGTAATGTCCATCATGGACCTGGACAGTTGATGCGGGAGAGATTGATCCAGCGTCACGGAAGCCAGCGTATGTTCAAGCGTGTCGATGCGGTCGTCCGATGAGGCGGTGGTGGAGTCCGGGTCCCCCGTAACCAAAGTCGGAGGCGTCCAAGATGGCGGACAAAATGGCGGCGCCCACGGTCCCCACGCGGCTGGGGGAGCCCAAGATGGCGGACAAGATGGCTGCGCCCACGGTTCGCACGCAGCGCTGCTGGCGTTAGCGGTCTTCCCTTTGCAGGCGCTAACGTAGTGACCTTTCTTCCCGCAGCCGGAGCAGGTAGCATTCTTCGCGGGGCAGCGTGCTCTAGGGTGTTTAGCTTGGCCACAAAAATAGCATTTTTGTGCCTTGGACATCGCTGCAGCAGTTGGAGGTGGCGGTCCCATGGCCCAAGATTGCGGCGTCCACGGCGCGGGGCGATGAGGGGAGAAAGCGTCCATATTTCTGTGGGCCGCGTCGAGCGAGAGCGCGAGGGACACTGCCTTTGTCAGGTCTATTTCACCCTTCTCCAGCAGCCTCTGCCGGGAGTAGTCGGACCTTAGACCCGCAACGAAAGCGTCTCGTATCAGTCCCTCCGCATGTGCCGCGGCCGATACTTCCTTGCAGTCGCAGCCGCGTCCGAGTACCCGCAGTGCCCGTAGGAAGGCTTCCACCGATTCCCCGGGCTGCTGTCTGCGAGATCTTAAAAGGTGCCTGGCATAGACCGTGTTAACCGGGCGTGCATACTGCCCTTTCAGTAGGTCGATAGCCGCCGCGTAGGTCGTCGCATCTTGGATTAAAGTATAGACTTGGTGGCTCACCTTCGAGGCCAGGATTTTCAGTTTATTTTCATCAAGAGTCACGGTCGAGGCTTCCAGATACGCCTCAAAGCAACGCAGCCATTGTGCGAATTTAGTCGACGAACCCGCTTCTTGGGGGTCTAGGTCCAGGCATGTTGGTCTGAGGGCTCGCAGCAGCGCCTGCTGCTCAGCGTTTTGCGCCATCGATTGATCAGCATCCGCAGCCAACATTTAACTTTGGTAATAAAATTGATGCACTATCAATTGCTACAAAAGACTGGAGATTGAGTAAGTAATAAACAGGCTTTTATTACCAAAGAACAGAGCATGCCTCTTGGGGTTGCCTGGTATCCAAAAGGGCCGGAGGCTTCTGAGCAGCGACCTTTATACCCAGCCATGAGGGTGGAGCCAGGGGCGGAGTCAGCTGAGGCATGCACAGACAAGTACAACAATACTAACAACAGTGGTTTACCACACACACATACTGACTCTCACTGGGGTACGGGTTCCATGGACACTGACTCTTACTGGGGTACGGGTTACACACACACCGACTCTCACTGGGGTACAGTTCCACACACACTGACTCTTACTGGGGTATGGGTTCCACAGACACTGACTTTCACTGGGGTACAGTTCCACGGACACTGACTCTCACTGGGGTACGGGTTCCACAGACACTGACTCTCACTGGGGTACGGGTTCCACAGACACTGACTTTTACTGGGGTACGGGTCCCACAGACACTGACTCTCACTGGGGTATGGGTTCCACAGACACTGACTCTCACTGGGGTCCGGGTTCCACACACACTGACTCTCACTGGGGTACGGGTCACACACACACCGACTCTCGGTGGGGTACGGGTTCCACAGACACTGACTTTCACTAGGGTACGGGTTCCACAGACACTGGCTCTCACTGGGGTAAGGGTTCCACAGACACTGACTCTCACTGGGGTACGGGTCCCACAGACACTGACTCTCACTGGGCTACGGGTTCTACGGGCACTGACTCTCACTGGGGTACGGGTTCCACACACACTGACTCTCACTGGGGTACAGTTCCACACACACTGACACTCACTGGGTTACAGTTCCACAGACACTGACTCTCACTGGGGTACAGTTCCACACACACTGACTCTCATTGGGGTACGGGTCCCACAGACACTGACTCCCACTGCGGTACGGGATCCACACACACTGACTCTCACTGCGGTACGGGTTCCAGAGACACTGACTCTTACTAGGGTATGGGTTACACACACACTGACTCTCACTGGGGTACGGGTCCCACAGACACTGACTCCCACTGCGGTACGGGTTCCACACACACTGACTCTCACTGCGATACGGGTTCCAGAGACACTGACTCTTACTGGGGTATGGGTTACACACACACTGACACTCACTGGGTTACAGTTCCACACACACTGACTCTCACTGGGGTACAGTTCCACACACACTGACTCTCACTGGGGTACGGGTTCCACAGACACTGACTCTCACTGGGGTAGGGGTTTCACACACATTGACTCTCACTGGGGTACGGGTTTCACACACACTGACTCTCACTGGGGTACGGGTTCCACAGACACTGACCTTTACTGGGGTATGGGTCCCACAGACACTGACTCTCACTGGGGTATGGGTTCCACAGACACTGACTCTTACTGGGGTATGGGTCCCACAAACACTGTTTCTCACTGGGGTACGGATTCCACACACACTGACTCCCACTGGCGTACGGGTTCCACAGACACTGACTCTCACTGGGGTACAGGTTCCACTCACACTGACTCTCACTGGGGTACGGGTCACACACACACCGACTCTCGGTGGGGTACGGGTTCCACAGACACTGACTTTCACTGGGGTACGGGTTCCACAGACATTGGCTCTCACTGGGGTAAGGGTTCCACAGACACTGACTCTCACTGGGGTACGGGTTCCACACACACTGACTCTCACTGGGGTACGGGTTCCACACACACTGACTCTCACTGGGGTGTGGGTTCCACACACGCTGACTCTCAGTGGGGTACGGGTTCCACAGACACTGACTCTCACTGGGGTACGGGTTACACACACACCGACTCTCACTGGGGTACAGTTCCACACACACTGACTCTTACTGGGGTATGGGTTCCACAGGCACTGACTTTCACTGGGGTACAGTTCCACGGACACTGACTCTCACTGGGGTACGGGTTCCACAGACACTGACTCTCACTGGGGTACGGGTTCCACAGACACTGACTTTTACTGGGGTACGGGTCCCACAGACACTGACTCTCACTGGGGTATGGGTTCCACAGACACTGACTCTTACTGGGGTATTGGTCCCACAGACACTGTTTCTCACTGGGGTACGGGTTCCACACACACTGACTCTCACTGGCGTTCGGGTTCCACAGACACTGGCTCTCACTGGGGTCCGGGTTCCACACACACTGACTCTCACTGGGGTACGGGTCACACACACACCGACTCTCGGTGGGGTACGGGTTCCACAGACACTGACTTTCACTAGGGTACGGGTTCCACAGACTCTGGCTCTCACTGGGGTAAGGGTTCCACAGACACTGACTCTCACTGGGGTACGGGTCCCACAGACACTGACTCTCACTGGGCTACGGGTTCTACGGGCACTGACTCTCACTGGGGTACGGGTTCCACACACACTGACTCTCACTGGGGTACAGTTCCACACACACTGACACTCACTGGGTTACAGTTCCACAGACACTGACTCTCACTGGGGTACAGTTCTACACACACTGACTCTCACTGGGGTACGGGTCCCACAGACACTGACTCCCACTGCGGTACGGGTTCCACACACACTGACTCTCACTGCGGTACGGGTTCCAGAGACACTGACTCTTACTGGGGTATGGGTTACACACACACTGACTCTCACTGGGGTACGGGTCCCACAGACACTGACTCCCACTGCGGTACGGGTTCCACACACACTGACTCTCACTGCGGTACGGGTTCCAGAGACACTGACTCTTACTGGGGTATGGGTTACACACACACTGACACTCACTGGGTTACAGTTCCACACACACTGACTCTCACTGGGGTACAGTTCCACACACACTGACTCTCACTGGGGTACGGGTTCCACAGACACTGACTCTCACTGGGGTAGGGGTTTCACACACATTGACTCTCACTGGGGTACAGGTTTCACACACACTGACTCTCACTGGGGTACGGGTTCCACAGACACTGACCTTTACTGGGGTATGGGTCCCACAGACACTGACTCTCACTGGGGTATGGGTTCCACAGACACTGACTCTTACTGGGGTATGGGTCCCACAAACACTGTTTCTCACTGGGGTACGGATTCCACACACACTGACTCCCACTGGCGTACGGGTTCCACAGACACTGACTCTCACTGGGGTACGGGTTCCACTCACACTGACTCTCACTGGGGTACGGGTCACACACACACCGACTCTCGGTGGGGTACGGGTTCCACAGACACTGACTTTCACTGGGGTACGGGTTCCACAGACATTGGCTCTCACTGGGGTAAGGGTTCCACAGACACTGACTCTCACTGGGGTACGGGTTCCACACACACTGACTCTCACTGGGGTATGGGTTCCACACACACTGACTCTCACTGGGGTGTGGGTTCCACACACGCTGACTCTCAGTGGGGTACGGGTTCCACAGACACTGACTCTCACTGGGGTACGGGTTCTACACACACTGACTCTCACTGGGGTACGGGTTCCACAGACACTGACTCTCAATGGGGTACGGGTTCTACAGACACTGACTCTCACTGGGGTACGGGTTCCACAGACACTGACTCTCACTGGGGTACGGGTTCCACACACACTGACTCTCACTGGGGTACGGGTCCAGGAGACACTGACTCCCACTGCGGTACGGGTTCCACACACACTGGCTCTCACTGCGGTACGGGTTCCATAGACACTGACTCTTACTGGGGTACGGGTTACACACACACCGACTCTCACTGGGGTACAGTTCCACACACACTGACTCTTACTGGGGTATGGGTTCCACAGACACTGACTCTCACTGGGGTACGGAATCCACAGACACTGACTCTCACTGGGGTACGGGTTCCACAGACACTGACTTTTACTGGGGTACGGGTCCCACAGACACTGACTCTCACTGGGCTATGGGTTCCACAGACACTGACTCTTACTGGGGTATGGGTCCCACAGACACTGTTTCTCACTGGGGTACGGATTCCACACACACTGACTCTCACTGGCGTACGGGTTCCACAGACACTGACTCTCACTGGGGTACGGGTTCCACTCACACTGACTCTCACTGGGGTACGGGTCACACACACACCGACTCTCGGTGGGGTACGGGTTCCACAGACAGTGACTTTCACTGGGGTACGGGTTCCACAGACACTGGCTCTCACTGGGGTAAGGGTTACACAGACACTGACTCTCACTGGGGTACGGGTTCCACACACACTGACTCTCACTGGAGTACGGGTTCCACACACACTGACTCTCACTGGGGTACGGGTTCCACACACACTGACTCTCACTGGGGTACAGGTTCCACACACACTGACTCTCACTGGGATACGGGTTCTACAGACACTGACTCTCACTAGGGTACGGGTTCCACAGACACTGACTCTCACTGGGGTACGGGTTCCACACACACTGACTCTCACTGGGGTACGGGTTCCACAGACACTGACTCTCACTGGGGTACGGGTTCCACAGACATTGACTCTCACTGGGGTACGGGTTCCACACACACTGACTCTCACTGGGGTACGGGTCCCTCAGACACTGACTCCCACTGCGGTACGGGTTCCACACATACTGACTCTCACTGGGGTACGGGTTCCATAGACACTGACTCTTACTGGGGTACGGGTTACACACACACCGACTCTCACTGGGGTACAGTTCCACACACACTGACTCTTACTGGGGTATGGGTTCCACAGGCACTGACTTTCACTGGGGTACAGTTCCACGGACATTGACTCTCACTGGGGTACGGGTTCCACAGACACTGACTTTTACTGGGGTACGGGTCCCACAGACACTGACTCTCACTGGGGTATGGGTTCCACAGACACTGACTCTTACTGGGGTATGGGTCCCACAGACACTGTTTCTCACTGGGGTACGGGTTCCACACACACTGACTCTCACTGGCGTTCGGGTTCCACAGACACTGACTCTCACTGGGGTCCGGGTTCCACACACACTGACTTTCACTGGGGTACGGGTCACACACACACCGACTCTCGGAGGGGTACGGGTTCCACAGACACTGACTTTCACTAGGGTACGGGTTCCACAGACACTGGCTCTCACTGGGGTAAGGGTTCCACAGACACTGATTTTTACTGGGGTACGGGTCCCACAGACACTGACTCTCACTGGGGTATGGGTTCCACAGACACTGACTCTTACTGGGGTATTGGTCCCACAGACACTGTTTCTCACTGGGGTACGGGTTCCACACACACTGACTCTCACTGGCGTTCGGGTTCCACAGACACTGGCTCTCACTGGGGTCCGGGTTCCACACACACTGACTCTCACTGGGGTACGGGTCACACACACACCGACTCTCGGTGGGGTACGGGTTCCACAGGCACTGACTTTCACTAGGGTACGGGTTCCACAGACTCTGGCTCTCACTGGGGTAAGGGTTCCACAGACACTGACTCTCACTGGGGTACGGGTCCCACAGACACTGACTCTCACTGGGCTACGGGTTCTACGGGCACTGACTCTCACTGGGGTACGGGTTCCACACACACTGACTCTCACTGGGGTACAGTTCCACACACACTGACACTCACTGGGTTACAGTTCCACAGACACTGACTCTCACTGGGGTACAGTTCTACACACACTGACTCTCACTGGGGTACGGGTCCCACAGACACTGACTCCCACTGCGGTACGGGTTCCACACACACTGACTCTCACTGCGGTACGGGTTCCAGAGACACTGACTCTTACTGGGGTATGGGTTACACACACACTGACTCTCACTGGGGTACGGGTCCCACAGACACTGACTCCCACTGCGGTACGGGTTCCACACACACTGACTCTCACTGCGGTACGGGTTCCAGAGACACTGACTCTTACTGGGGTATGGGTTACACACACACTGACACTCACTGGGTTACAGTTCCACACACACTGACTCTCACTGGGGTACAGTTCCACACACACTGACTCTCACTGGGGTACGGGTTCCACAGACACTGACTCTCACTGGGGTAGGGGTTTCACACACATTGACTCTCACTGGGGTACGGGTTTCACACACACTGACTCTCACTGGGGTACGGGTTCCACAGACACTGACCTTTACTGGGGTATGGGTCCCACAGACACTGACTCTCACTGGGGTATGGGTTCCACAGACACTGACTCTTACTGGGGTATGGGTCCCACAAACACTGTTTCTCACTGGGGTACGGATTCCACACACACTGACTCCCACTGGCGTACGGGTTCCACAGACACTGACTCTCACTGGGGTACGGGTTCCACTCACACTGACTCTCACTGGGGTACGGGTCACACACACACCGACTCTCGGTGGGGTACGGGTTCCACAGACACTGACTTTCACTGGGGTACGGGTTCCACAGACATTGGCTCTCACTGGGGTAAGGGTTCCACAGACACTGACTCTCACTGGGGTACGGGTTCCACACACACTGACTCTCACTGGGGTATGGGTTCCACACACACTGACTCTCACTGGGGTGTGGGTTCCACACACGCTGACTCTCAGTGGGGTACGGGTTCCACAGACACTGACTCTCACTGGGGTACGGGTTCTACACACACTGACTCTCACTGGGGTACGGGTTCCACAGACACTGACTCTCAATGGGGTACGGGTTCTACAGACACTGACTCTCACTGGGGTACGGGTTCCACAGACACTGACTCTCACTGGGGTACGGGTTCCACACACACTGACTCTCACTGGGGTACGGGTCCAGGAGACACTGACTCCCACTGCGGTACGGGTTCCACACACACTGGCTCTCACTGCGGTACGGGTTCCATAGACACTGACTCTTACTGGGGTACGGGTTACACACACACCGACTCTCACTGGGGTACAGTTCCACACACACTGACTCTTACTGGGGTATGGGTTCCACAGACACTGACTCTCACTGGGGTACGGAATCCACAGACACTGACTCTCACTGGGGTACGGGTTCCACAGACACTGACTTTTACTGGGGTACGGGTCCCACAGACACTGACTCTCACTGGGCTATGGGTTCCACAGACACTGACTCTTACTGGGGTATGGGTCCCACAGACACTGTTTCTCACTGGGGTACGGATTCCACACACACTGACTCTCACTGGCGTACGGGTTCCACAGACACTGACTCTCACTGGGGTACGGGTTCCACTCACACTGACTCTCACTGGGGTACGGGTCACACACACACCGACTCTCGGTGGGGTACGGGTTCCACAGACAGTGACTTTCACTGGGGTACGGGTTCCACAGACACTGGCTCTCACTGGGGTAAGGGTTACACAGACACTGACTCTCACTGGGGTACGGGTTCCACACACACTGACTCTCACTGGAGTACGGGTTCCACACACACTGACTCTCACTGGGGTACGGGTTCCACACACACTGACTCTCACTGGGGTACAGGTTCCACACACACTGACTCTCACTGGGATACGGGTTCTACAGACACTGACTCTCACTAGGGTACGGGTTCCACAGACACTGACTCTCACTGGGGTACGGGTTCCACACACACTGACTCTCACTGGGGTACGGGTTCCACAGACACTGACTCTCACTGGGGTACGGGTTCCACAGACATTGACTCTCACTGGGGTACGGGTTCCACACACACTGACTCTCACTGGGGTACGGGTCCCTCAGACACTGACTCCCACTGCGGTACGGGTTCCACACATACTGACTCTCACTGGGGTACGGGTTCCATAGACACTGACTCTTACTGGGGTACGGGTTACACACACACCGACTCTCACTGGGGTACAGTTCCACACACACTGACTCTTACTGGGGTATGGGTTCCACAGGCACTGACTTTCACTGGGGTACAGTTCCACGGACATTGACTCTCACTGGGGTACGGGTTCCACAGACACTGACTTTTACTGGGGTACGGGTCCCACAGACACTGACTCTCACTGGGGTATGGGTTCCACAGACACTGACTCTTACTGGGGTATGGGTCCCACAGACACTGTTTCTCACTGGGGTACGGGTTCCACACACACTGACTCTCACTGGCGTTCGGGTTCCACAGACACTGACTCTCACTGGGGTCCGGGTTCCACACACACTGACTTTCACTGGGGTACGGGTCACACACACACCGACTCTCGGTGGGGTACGGGTTCCACAGACACTGACTTTCACTAGGGTACGGGTTCCACAGACACTGGCTCTCACTGGGGTAAGGGTTCCACAGACACTGACTCTCACTGGGGTACGGGTTCCACAGACACTGACTCTCACTGGGGTAAGGGTTCCACAGACACTGACTCTCACTGGGCTACGGGTTCTACGGGCACTGACTCTCACTGGGGTACGGGTTCCACACACACTGACTCTCACTGGGGTACAGTTCCACACACACTGACACTCACTGGGTTACAGTTCCACAGACACTGACTCTCACTGGGGTACAGTTCCACACACACTGACTCTCACTGGGGTACGGGTCCCACAGACACTGACTCCCACTGCGGTACGGGTTCCACACACACTGACTCTCACTGCGGTACGGGTTCCATAGACACTGACTCTTACTGGGGTACGGGTTACACACGCACCGACTCTCACTGGGGTACAGTTCCACACACACTGACTCTTACTGGGGTATGGGTTCCACAGACACTGACTCTCACTGGGGTACAGTTCCACGGACACTGACTCTCACTGGGGTACGGGTTCCACAGACACTGACTCTCACTGGGGTACGGGTTTCACACACACTGACTCTCACTGGGGTACGGGTTCCACAGACACTGACCTTTACTGGGGTACGGGTCCCACAGACACTGACTCTCACTGGGGTATGGGTTCCACAGACACTGACTCTTACTGGGGTATGGGTCCCACAAACACTGTTTCTCACTGGGGTACGGATTCCACACACACTGACTCCCACTGGCGTACGGGTTCCACAGACACTGACTCTCACTGGGGTACGGGTTCCACTCACACTGACTCTCACTGGGGTACGGGTCACACACACACCGACTCTCGGTGGGGTACGGGTTCCACAGACACTGACTTTCACTGGGGTACGGGTTCCACAGACATTGGCTCTCACTGGGGTTAGGGTTCCACAGACGCTGGCTCTCACTGGGGTAAGGGTTCCACAGACAATGACTCTCACTGGGGTACGGGTTCCACACACACTGACTCTCACTGGGGTACGGGTTCCACACACACTGACTCTCACTGGGGTGTGGGTTCCACACACGCTGACTCTCAGTGGGGTACGGGTTCCACAGACACTGACTCTCAATGGGGTACGGGTTCTACAGACACTGACTCTCACTGCGGTACGGGTTCCACAGACACTGACTCTCACTGGGGTACGGGTTCCACACACACTGACTCTCACTGGGGTACGGGTCCAGGAGACACTGACTCCCACTGCGGTACGGGTTCCACACACACTGGCTCTCACTGCGGTACGGGTTCCATAGACACTGACTCTTACTGGGGTACGGGTTACACACACACCGACTCTCACTGGGGTACAGTTCCACACACACTGACTCTTACTGGGGTATGGGTTCCACAGACACTGACTCTCACTGGGGTACGGAATCCACAGACACTGACTCTCACTGGGGTACGGGTTCCACAGACACTGACTTTTACTGGGGTACGGGTCCCACAGACACTGACTCTCACTGGGCTATGGGTTCCACAGACACTGACTCTTACTGGGGTATGGGTCCCACAGACACTGTTTCTCACTGGGGTACGGATTCCACACACACTGACTCTCACTGGCGTACGGGTTCCACAGACACTGACTCTCACTGGGGTACGGGTTCCACTCACACTGACTCTCACTGGGGTACGGGTCACACGCACACCGACTCTCGGTGGGGTACGGGTTCCACAGACACTGACTTTCACTGGGGTACGGGTTCCACAGAGACTGGCTCTCACTGGGGTAAGGGTTCCACAGACACTGACTCTCACTGGGGTACGGGTTCCACAGACACTGACTCTCACTGGGGTACGGGTTCCACAGACACCGACTCTCACTGGGGTACGGGTTCCACACACACTGACTCTCACTGGGGTACAGGTTCCACAGACACTGACTCTCACTGGGGTATGGGTTCCACACACTGACTCTCACTGGGGTACGGGTTCCACAGACACTGACTCTCACTGGGGTACGGGTTCCACACACACTGACTCTCACTGGGGTACAGGTCCCACGGACACTGACTCTCACTGGGGTACGGGTTCCACAGACACGGTCTCTCACTGGGGTACAGGTTCCACAGACACTGACTCACTGGGGTACGGGTTCCACAGACACTGACACTCACTGGGGTACGTGTTCCACAGACACTGACTCTTACTGGGGTATGGGTTCCACAGACACTGACTCTCACTTAGGTACAGGTTCCACAAACACTGACTCTCACTGGGGTACGGGTTCCACAGACACTGACTCTCACTGGGATACGGGTTCCACACAGACTGACTCTCACTGAGGTACAGGTTCCACATACATTGACTCTCACTGGGGTATGGGTTCCACAGACACTGACTTTCATTGGGGTACAGGTTCCACAGACACTGGCTCTCACTGGGGTACGGGTTCCCCAGACACCGCCTCTCACTGGGGTACGGGTTCCACAGACACTGACTCTCACTGGGATACGGGTTCCACACAGACTGACTCTCACTGAGGTACAGGTTCCACATACACTGACTCTCACTGGGGTACGGGTTCCACAGACACTGACTTTTACTGGGGTACGGGTCCCACAGACACTGACTCTCACTGGGGTATGGGTTCCACAGACACTGACTCTCACTGGGGTCCGGGTTCCACACACACTGACTCTCACTGGGGTACGGGTCACACACACACCGACTCTCGGTGGGGTACGGGTTCCACAGACACTGACTTTCACTAGGGTACGGGTTCCACAGACACTGGCTCTCACTGGGGTAAGGGTTCCACAGACACTGACTCTCACTGGGGTATGGGTCCCACAGACACTGACTCTCACTGGGCTACGGGTTCTACGGGCACTGACTCTCACTGGGGTACGGGTTCCACACACACTGACTCTCACTGGGGTACAGTTCCACACACACTGACACTCACTGGGTTACAGTTCCACAGACACTGACTCTCACTGGGGTACAGTTCCACACACACTGACTCTCATTGGGGTACGGGTCCCACAGACACTGACTCCCACTGCGGTACGGGTTCCACACACACTGACTCTCACTGCGGTACGGGTTCCAGAGACACTGACTCTTACTGGGGTATGGGTTACACACACACTGACTCTCACTGGGGTACGGGTCCCACAGACACTGACTCCCACTGCGGTACGGGTTCCACACACACTGACTCTCACTGCGGTACGGGTTCCAGAGACACTGACTCTTACTGGGGTATGGGTTACACACACACTGACACTCACTGGGTTACAGTTCCACACACACTGACTCTCACTGGGGTACAGTTCCACACACACTGACTCTCACTGGGGTACAGGTTCCACAGACACTGACTCTCACTGGGGTAGGGGTTTCACACACATTGACTCTCACTGGGGTACGGGTTTCACACACACTGACTCTCACTGGGGTACGGGTTCCACAGACACTGACCTTTACTGGGGTATGGGTCCCACAGACACTGACTCTCACTGGGGTATGGGTTCCACAGACACTGACTCTTACTGGGGTATGGGTCCCACAAACACTGTTTCTCACTGGGGTACGGATTCCACACACACTGACTCCCACTGGCGTACGGGTTCCACAGACACTGACTCTCACTGGGGTACAGGTTCCACTCACACTGACTCTCACTGGGGTACGGGTCACACACACACCGACTCTCGGTGGGGTACGGGTTCCACAGACACTGACTTTCACTGGGGTACGGATTCCACAGACATTGGCTCTCACTGGGGTAAGGGTTCCACAGACACTGACTCTCACTGGGGTACGGGTTCCACACACACTGACTCTCACTGGGGTACGGGTTCCACACACACTGACTCTCACTGGGGTGTGGGTTCCACACACGCTGACTCTCAGTGGGGTACGGGTTCCACAGACACTGACTCTCACTGGGGTACGGGTTACACACACACCGACTCTCACTGGGGTACAGTTCCACACACACTGACTCTTACTGGGGTATGGGTTCCACAGGCACTGACTTTCACTGGGGTACAGTTCCACGGACACTGACTCTCACTGGGGTACGGGTTCCACAGACACTGACTCTCACTGGGGTACGGGTTCCACAGACACTGACTTTTACTGGGGTACGGGTCCCACAGACACTGACTCTCACTGGGGTATGGGTTCCACAGACACTGACTCTTACTGGGGTATTGGTCCCACAGACACTGTTTCTCACTGGGGTACGGGTTCCACACACACTGACTCTCACTGGCGTTCGGGTTCCACAGACACTGGCTCTCACTGGGGTCCGGGTTCCACACACACTGACTCTCACTGGGGTACGGGTCACACACACACCGACTCTCGGTGGGGTACGGGTTCCACAGACACTGACTTTCACTAGGGTACGGGTTCCACAGACTCTGGCTCTCACTGGGGTAAGGGTTCCACAGACACTGACTCTCACTGGGGTACGGGTCCCACAGACACTGACTCTCACTGGGCTACGGGTTCTACGGGCACTGACTCTCACTGGGGTACGGGTTCCACACACACTGACTCTCACTGGGGTACAGTTCCACACACACTGTCACTCACTGGGTTACAGTTCCACAGACACTGACTCTCACTGGGGTAGAGTTCCACACACACTGACTCTCACTGGGGTACGGGTCCCACAGACACTGACTCCCACTGCGGTACGGGTTCCACACACACTGACTCTCACTGCGGTACGGGTTCCAGAGACACTGACTCTTACTGGGTATGGGTTACACACACACTGACTCTCACTGGGGTACGGGTCCCACAGACACTGACTCCCACTGCGGTACGGGTTCCACACACACTGACTCTCACTGCGGTACGGGTTCCAGAGACACTGACTCTTACTGGGGTATGGGTTACACACACACTGACACTCACTGGGTTACAGTTCCACACACACTGACTCTCACTGGGGTACAGTTCCACACACACTGACTCTCACTGGGGTACGGGTTCCACAGACACTGACTCTCACTGGGGTAGGGGTTTCACACACATTGACTCTCACTGGGGTACGGGTTTCACACACACTGACTCTCACTGGGGTACGGGTTCCACAGACACTGACCTTTACTGGGGTATGGGTCCCACAGACACTGACTCTCACTGGGGTATGGGTTCCACAGACACTGACACTTACTGGAGTATGGGTCCCACAAACACTGTTTCTCACTGGGGTACGGATTCCACACACACTGACTCCCACTGGCGTACGGGTTCCACAGACACTGACTCTCACTGGGGTACGGGTTCCACTCACACTGACTCTCACTGGGGTACGGGTCACACACACACCGACTCTCGGTGGGGTACGGGTTCCACAGACACTGACTTTCACTGGGGTACGGGTTCCACAGACATTGGCTCTCACTGGGGTAAGGGTTCCACAGACACTGACTCTCACTGGGGTACGGGTTCCACACACACTGACTCTCACTGGGGTATGGGTTCCACACACACTGACTCTCACTGGGGTGTGGGTTCCACACACGCTGACTCTCAGTGGGGTACGGGTTCCACAGACACTGACTCTCACTGGGGTACGGGTTCTACACACACTGACTCTCACTGGGGTACGGGTTCCACAGACACTGACTCTCAATGGGGTACGGGTTCTACAGACACTGACTCTCACTGGGGTACGGGTTCCACAGACACTGACTCTCACTGGGGTACGGGTTCCACACACACTGACTCTCACTGGGGTACGGGTCCAGGAGACACTGACTCCCACTGCGGTACGGGTTCCACACACACTGGCTCTCACTGCGGTACGGGTTCCATAGACACTGACTCTTACTGGGGTACGGGTTACACACACACCGACTCTCACTGGGGTACAGTTCCACACACACTGACTCTTACTGGGGTATGGGTTCCACAGACACTGACTCTCACTGGGGTACGGAATCCACAGACACTGACTCTCACTGGGGTACGGGTTCCACAGACACTGACTTTTACTGGGGTACGGGTCCCACAGACACTGACTCTCACTGGGCTATGGGTTCCACAGACACTGACTCTTACTGGGGTATGGGTCCCACAGACACTGTTTCTCACTGGGGTACGGATTCCACACACACTGACTCTCACTGGCGTACGGGTTCCACAGACACTGACTCTCACTGGGGTACGGGTTCCACTCACACTGACTCTCACTGGGGTACGGGTCACACACACACCGACTCTCGGTGGGGTACGGGTTCCACAGACAGTGACTTCACTGGGGTACGGGTTCCACAGACACTGGCTCTCACTGGGGTAAGGGTTACACAGACACTGACTCTCACTGGGGTACGGGTTCCACACACACTGACGCTCACTGGAGTACGGGTTCCACACACACTGACTCTCACTGGGGTACGGGTTCCACACACACTGACTCTCACTGGGGTACAGGTTCCACACACACTGACTCTCACTGGGATACGGGTTCTACAGACACTGACTCTCACTAGGGTACGGGTTCCACAGACACTGACTCTCACTGGGGTACGGGTTCCACACACACTGACTCTCACTGGGGTACGGGTTCCACAGACACTGACTCTCACTGGGGTACGGGTTCCACAGACATTGACTCTCACTGGGGTACGGGTTCCACACACACTGACTCTCACTGGGGTACGGGTCCCTCAGACACTGACTCCCACTGCGGTACGGGTTCCACACATACTGACTCTCACTGGGGTACGGGTTCCATAGACACTGACTCTTACTGGGGTACGGGTTACACACACACCGACTCTCACTGGGGTACAGTTCCACACACACTGACTCTTACTGGGGTATGGGTTCCACAGGCACTGACTTTCACTGGGGTACAGTTCCACGGACACTGACTCTCACTGGGGTACGGGTTCCACAGACACTGACTTTTACTGGGGTACGGGTCCCACAGACACTGACTCTCACTGGGGTATGGGTTCCACAGACACTGACTCTTACTGGGGTATGGGTCCCACAGACACTGTTTCTCACTGGGGTACGGGTTCCACACACACTGACTCTCACTGGCGTTCGGGTTCCACAGACACTGACTCTCACTGGGGTCCGGGTTCCACACACACTGACTTTCACTGGGGTACGGGTCACACACACACCGACTCTCGGTGGGGTACGGGTTCCACAGACACTGACTTTCACTAGGGTACGGGTTCCACAGACACTGGCTCTCACTGGGGTAAGGGTTCCACAGACACTGACTCTCACTGGGGTACGGGTTCCACAGACACTGACTCTCACTGGGGTAAGGGTTCCACAGACACTGACTCTCACTGGGCTACGGGTTCTACGGGCACTGACTCTCACTGGGGTACGGGTTCCACACACACTGACTCTCACTGGGGTACAGTTCCACACACACTGACACTCACTGGGTTACAGTTCCACAGACACTGACTCTCACTGGGGTACAGTTCCACACACACTGACTCTCACTGGGGTACGGGTCCCACAGACACTGACTCCCACTGCGGTACGGGTTCCACACACACTGACTCTCACTGCGGTACGGGTTCCATAGACACTGACTCTTACTGGGGTACGGGTTACACACGCACCGACTCTCACTGGGGTACAGTTCCACACACACTGACTCTTACTGGGGTATGGGTTCCACAGACACTGACTCTCACTGGGGTACAGTTCCACGGACACTGACTCTCACTGGGGTACGGGTTCCACAGACACTGACTCTCACTGGGGTACGGGTTTCACACACACTGACTCTCACTGGGGTACGGGTTCCACAGACACTGACCTTTACTGGGGTACGGGTCCCACAGACACTGACTCTCACTGGGGTATGGGTTCCACAGACACTGACTCTTACTGGGGTATGGGTCCCACAAACACTGTTTCTCACTGGGGTACGGATTCCACACACACTGACTCCCACTGGCGTACGGGTTCCACAGACACTGACTCTCACTGGGGTACGGGTTCCACTCACACTGACTCTCACTGGGGTACGGGTCACACACACACCGACTCTCGGTGGGGTACGGGTTCCACAGACACTGACTTTCACTGGGGTACGGGTTCCACAGACATTGGCTCTCACTGGGGTTAGGGTTCCACAGACGCTGGCTCTCACTGGGGTAAGGGTTCCACAGACAATGACTCTCACTGGGGTACGGGTTCCACACACACTGACTCTCACTGGGGTACGGGTTCCACACACACTGACTCTCACTGGGGTGTGGGTTCCACACACGCTGACTCTCAGTGGGGTACGGGTTCCACAGACACTGACTCTCAATGGGGTACGGGTTCTACAGACACTGACTCTCACTGCGGTACGGGTTCCACAGACACTGACTCTCACTGGGGTACGGGTTCCACACACACTGACTCTCACTGGGGTACGGGTCCAGGAGACACTGACTCCCACTGCGGTACGGGTTCCACACACACTGGCTCTCACTGCGGTACGGGTTCCATAGACACTGACTCTTACTGGGGTACGGGTTACACACACACCGACTCTCACTGGGGTACAGTTCCACACACACTGACTCTTACTGGGGTATGGGTTCCACAGACACTGACTCTCACTGGGGTACGGAATCCACAGACACTGACTCTCACTGGGGTACGGGTTCCACAGACACTGACTTTTACTGGGGTACGGGTCCCACAGACACTGACTCTCACTGGGCTATGGGTTCCACAGACACTGACTCTTACTGGGGTATGGGTCCCACAGACACTGTTTCTCACTGGGGTACGGATTCCACACACACTGACTCTCACTGGCGTACGGGTTCCACAGACACTGACTCTCACTGGGGTACGGGTTCCACTCACACTGACTCTCACTGGGGTACGGGTCACACGCACACCGACTCTCGGTGGGGTACGGGTTCCACAGACACTGACTTTCACTGGGGTACGGGTTCCACAGAGACTGGCTCTCACTGGGGTAAGGGTTCCACAGACACTGACTCTCACTGGGGTACGGGTTCCACAGACACTGACTCTCACTGGGGTACGGGTTCCACAGACACCGACTCTCACTGGGGTACGGGTTCCACACACACTGACTCTCACTGGGGTACAGGTTCCACAGACACTGACTCTCACTGGGGTATGGGTTCCACACACTGACTCTCACTGGGGTACGGGTTCCACAGACACTGACTCTCACTGGGGTACGGGTTCCACACACACTGACTCTCACTGGGGTACAGGTCCCACGGACACTGACTCTCACTGGGGTACGGGTTCCACAGACACGGTCTCTCACTGGGGTACAGGTTCCACAGACACTGACTCACTGGGGTACGGGTTCCACAGACACTGACACTCACTGGGGTACGTGTTCCACAGACACTGACTCTTACTGGGGTATGGGTTCCACAGACACTGACTCTCACTTAGGTACAGGTTCCACAAACACTGACTCTCACTGGGGTACGGGTTCCACAGACACTGACTCTCACTGGGATACGGGTTCCACACAGACTGACTCTCACTGAGGTACAGGTTCCACATACATTGACTCTCACTGGGGTATGGGTTCCACAGACACTGACTTTCATTGGGGTACAGGTTCCACAGACACTGGCTCTCACTGGGGTACGGGTTCCCCAGACACCGCCTCTCACTGGGGTACGGGTTCCACAGACACTGACTCTCACTGGGATACGGGTTCCACACAGACTGACTCTCACTGAGGTACAGGTTCCACATACACTGACTCTCACTGGGGTACGGGTTCCACAGACACTGACTTTTACTGGGGTACGGGTCCCACAGACACTGACTCTCACTGGGGTATGGGTTCCACAGACACTGACTCTCACTGGGGTCCGGGTTCCACACACACTGACTCTCACTGGGGTACGGGTCACACACACACCGACTCTCGGTGGGGTACGGGTTCCACAGACACTGACTTTCACTAGGGTACGGGTTCCACAGACACTGGCTCTCACTGGGGTAAGGGTTCCACAGACACTGACTCTCACTGGGGTATGGGTCCCACAGACACTGACTCTCACTGGGCTACGGGTTCTACGGGCACTGACTCTCACTGGGGTACGGGTTCCACACACACTGACTCTCACTGGGGTACAGTTCCACACACACTGACACTCACTGGGTTACAGTTCCACAGACACTGACTCTCACTGGGGTACAGTTCCACACACACTGACTCTCATTGGGGTACGGGTCCCACAGACACTGACTCCCACTGCGGTACGGGTTCCACACACACTGACTCTCACTGCGGTACGGGTTCCAGAGACACTGACTCTTACTGGGGTATGGGTTACACACACACTGACTCTCACTGGGGTACGGGTCCCACAGACACTGACTCCCACTGCGGTACGGGTTCCACACACACTGACTCTCACTGCGGTACGGGTTCCAGAGACACTGACTCTTACTGGGGTATGGGTTACACACACACTGACACTCACTGGGTTACAGTTCCACACACACTGACTCTCACTGGGGTACAGTTCCACACACACTGACTCTCACTGGGGTACAGGTTCCACAGACACTGACTCTCACTGGGGTAGGGGTTTCACACACATTGACTCTCACTGGGGTACGGGTTTCACACACACTGACTCTCACTGGGGTACGGGTTCCACAGACACTGACCTTTACTGGGGTATGGGTCCCACAGACACTGACTCTCACTGGGGTATGGGTTCCACAGACACTGACTCTTACTGGGGTATGGGTCCCACAAACACTGTTTCTCACTGGGGTACGGATTCCACACACACTGACTCCCACTGGCGTACGGGTTCCACAGACACTGACTCTCACTGGGGTACAGGTTCCACTCACACTGACTCTCACTGGGGTACGGGTCACACACACACCGACTCTCGGTGGGGTACGGGTTCCACAGACACTGACTTTCACTGGGGTACGGATTCCACAGACATTGGCTCTCACTGGGGTAAGGGTTCCACAGACACTGACTCTCACTGGGGTACGGGTTCCACACACACTGACTCTCACTGGGGTACGGGTTCCACACACACTGACTCTCACTGGGGTGTGGGTTCCACACACGCTGACTCTCAGTGGGGTACGGGTTCCACAGACACTGACTCTCACTGGGGTACGGGTTACACACACACCGACTCTCACTGGGGTACAGTTCCACACACACTGACTCTTACTGGGGTATGGGTTCCACAGGCACTGACTTTCACTGGGGTACAGTTCCACGGACACTGACTCTCACTGGGGTACGGGTTCCACAGACACTGACTCTCACTGGGGTACGGGTTCCACAGACACTGACTTTTACTGGGGTACGGGTCCCACAGACACTGACTCTCACTGGGGTATGGGTTCCACAGACACTGACTCTTACTGGGGTATTGGTCCCACAGACACTGTTTCTCACTGGGGTACGGGTTCCACACACACTGACTCTCACTGGCGTTCGGGTTCCACAGACACTGGCTCTCACTGGGGTCCGGGTTCCACACACACTGACTCTCACTGGGGTACGGGTCACACACACACCGACTCTCGGTGGGGTACGGGTTCCACAGACACTGACTTTCACTAGGGTACGGGTTCCACAGACTCTGGCTCTCACTGGGGTAAGGGTTCCACAGACACTGACTCTCACTGGGGTACGGGTCCCACAGACACTGACTCTCACTGGGCTACGGGTTCTACGGGCACTGACTCTCACTGGGGTACGGGTTCCACACACACTGACTCTCACTGGGGTACAGTTCCACACACACTGTCACTCACTGGGTTACAGTTCCACAGACACTGACTCTCACTGGGGTAGAGTTCCACACACACTGACTCTCACTGGGGTACGGGTCCCACAGACACTGACTCCCACTGCGGTACGGGTTCCACACACACTGACTCTCACTGCGGTACGGGTTCCAGAGACACTGACTCTTACTGGGGTATGGGTTACACACACACTGACTCTCACTGGGGTACGGGTCCCACAGACACTGACTCCCACTGCGGTACGGGTTCCACACACACTGACTCTCACTGCGGTACGGGTTCCAGAGACACTGACTCTTACTGGGGTATGGGTTACACACACACTGACACTCACTGGGTTACAGTTCCACACACACTGACTCTCACTGGGGTACAGTTCCACACACACTGACTCTCACTGGGGTACGGGTTCCACAGACACTGACTCTCACTGGGGTAGGGGTTTCACACACATTGACTCTCACTGGGGTACGGGTTTCACACACACTGACTCTCACTGGGGTACGGGTTCCACAGACACTGACCTTTACTGGGGTATGGGTCCCACAGACACTGACTCTCACTGGGGTATGGGTTCCACAGACACTGACACTTACTGGAGTATGGGTCCCACAAACACTGTTTCTCACTGGGGTACGGATTCCACACACACTGACTCCCACTGGCGTACGGGTTCCACAGACACTGACTCTCACTGGGGTACGGGTTCCACTCACACTGACTCTCACTGGGGTACGGGTCACACACACACCGACTCTCGGTGGGGTACGGGTTCCACAGACACTGACTTTCACTGGGGTACGGGTTCCACAGACATTGGCTCTCACTGGGGTAAGGGTTCCACAGACACTGACTCTCACTGGGGTACGGGTTCCACACACACTGACTCTCACTGGGGTATGGGTTCCACACACACTGACTCTCACTGGGGTGTGGGTTCCACACACGCTGACTCTCAGTGGGGTACGGGTTCCACAGACACTGACTCTCACTGGGGTACGGGTTCTACACACACTGACTCTCACTGGGGTACGGGTTCCACAGACACTGACTCTCAATGGGGTACGGGTTCTACAGACACTGACTCTCACTGGGGTACGGGTTCCACAGACACTGACTCTCACTGGGGTACGGGTTCCACACACACTGACTCTCACTGGGGTACGGGTCCAGGAGACACTGACTCCCACTGCGGTACGGGTTCCACACACACTGGCTCTCACTGCGGTACGGGTTCCATAGACACTGACTCTTACTGGGGTACGGGTTACACACACACCGACTCTCACTGGGGTACAGTTCCACACACACTGACTCTTACTGGGGTATGGGTTCCACAGACACTGACTCTCACTGGGGTACGGAATCCACAGACACTGACTCTCACTGGGGTACGGGTTCCACAGACACTGACTTTTACTGGGGTACGGGTCCCACAGACACTGACTCTCACTGGGCTATGGGTTCCACAGACACTGACTCTTACTGGGGTATGGGTCCCACAGACACTGTTTCTCACTGGGGTACGGATTCCACACACACTGACTCTCACTGGCGTACGGGTTCCACAGACACTGACTCTCACTGGGGTACGGGTTCCACTCACACTGACTCTCACTGGGGTACGGGTCACACACACACCGACTCTCGGTGGGGTACGGGTTCCACAGACAGTGACTTCACTGGGGTACGGGTTCCACAGACACTGGCTCTCACTGGGGTAAGGGTTACACAGACACTGACTCTCACTGGGGTACGGGTTCCACACACACTGACGCTCACTGGAGTACGGGTTCCACACACACTGACTCTCACTGGGGTACGGGTTCCACACACACTGACTCTCACTGGGGTACAGGTTCCACACACACTGACTCTCACTGGGATACGGGTTCTACAGACACTGACTCTCACTAGGGTACGGGTTCCACAGACACTGACTCTCACTGGGGTACGGGTTCCACACACACTGACTCTCACTGGGGTACGGGTTCCACAGACACTGACTCTCACTGGGGTACGGGTTCCACAGACATTGACTCTCACTGGGGTACGGGTTCCACACACACTGACTCTCACTGGGGTACGGGTCCCTCAGACACTGACTCCCACTGCGGTACGGGTTCCACACATACTGACTCTCACTGGGGTACGGGTTCCATAGACACTGACTCTTACTGGGGTACGGGTTACACACACACCGACTCTCACTGGGGTACAGTTCCACACACACTGACTCTTACTGGGGTATGGGTTCCACAGGCACTGACTTTCACTGGGGTACAGTTCCACGGACACTGACTCTCACTGGGGTACGGGTTCCACAGACACTGACTTTTACTGGGGTACGGGTCCCACAGACACTGACTCTCACTGGGGTATGGGTTCCACAGACACTGACTCTTACTGGGGTATGGGTCCCACAGACACTGTTTCTCACTGGGGTACGGGTTCCACACACACTGACTCTCACTGGCGTTCGGGTTCCACAGACACTGACTCTCACTGGGGTCCGGGTTCCACACACACTGACTTTCACTGGGGTACGGGTCACACACACACCGACTCTCGGTGGGGTACGGGTTCCACAGACACTGACTTTCACTAGGGTACGGGTTCCACAGACACTGGCTCTCACTGGGGTAAGGGTTCCACAGACACTGACTCTCACTGGGGTACGGGTTCCACAGACACTGACTCTCACTGGGGTAAGGGTTCCACAGACACTGACTCTCACTGGGCTACGGGTTCTACGGGCACTGACTCTCACTGGGGTACGGGTTCCACACACACTGACTCTCACTGGGGTACAGTTCCACACACACTGACACTCACTGGGTTACAGTTCCACAGACACTGACTCTCACTGGGGTACAGTTCCACACACACTGACTCTCACTGGGGTACGGGTCCCACAGACACTGACTCCCACTGCGGTACGGGTTCCACACACACTGACTCTCACTGCGGTACGGGTTCCATAGACACTGACTCTTACTGGGGTACGGGTTACACACGCACCGACTCTCACTGGGGTACAGTTCCACACACACTGACTCTTACTGGGGTATGGGTTCCACAGACACTGACTCTCACTGGGGTACAGTTCCACGGACACTGACTCTCACTGGGGTACGGGTTCCACAGACACTGACTCTCACTGGGGTACGGGTTTCACACACACTGACTCTCACTGGGGTACGGGTTCCACAGACACTGACCTTTACTGGGGTACGGGTCCCACAGACACTGACTCTCACTGGGGTATGGGTTCCACAGACACTGACTCTTACTGGGGTATGGGTCCCACAAACACTGTTTCTCACTGGGGTACGGATTCCACACACACTGACTCCCACTGGCGTACGGGTTCCACAGACACTGACTCTCACTGGGGTACGGGTTCCACTCACACTGACTCTCACTGGGGTACGGGTCACACACACACCGACTCTCGGTGGGGTACGGGTTCCACAGACACTGACTTTCACTGCGGTACGGGTTCCACAGACATTGGCTCTCACTGGGGTTAGGGTTCCACAGACACTGGCTCTCACTGGGGTAAGGGTTCCACAGACAATGACTCTCACTGGGGTACGGGTTCCACACACACTGACTCTCACTGGGGTACGGGTTCCACACACACTGACTCTCACTGGGGTGTGGGTTCCACACACGCTGACTCTCAGTGGGGTACGGGTTCCACAGACACTGACTCTCAATGGGGTACGGGTTCTACAGACACTGACTCTCACTGCGGTACGGGTTCCACAGACACTGACTCTCACTGGGGTACGGGTTCCACACACACTGACTCTCACTGGGGTACGGGTCCAGGAGACACTGACTCCCACTGCGGTACGGGTTCCACACACACTGGCTCTCACTGCGGTACGGGTTCCATAGACACTGACTCTTACTGGGGTACGGGTTACACACACACCGACTCTCACTGGGGTACAGTTCCACACACACTGACTCTTACTGGGGTATGGGTTCCACAGACACTGACTCTCACTGGGGTACGGAATCCACAGACACTGACTCTCACTGGGGTACGGGTTCCACAGACACTGACTTTTACTGGGGTACGGGTCCCACAGACACTGACTCTCACTGGGCTATGGGTTCCACAGACACTGACTCTTACTGGGGTATGGGTCCCACAGACACTGTTTCTCACTGGGGTACGGATTCCACACACACTGACTCTCACTGGCGTACGGGTTCCACAGACACTGACTCTCACTGGGGTACGGGTTCCACTCACACTGACTCTCACTGGGGTACGGGTCACACGCACACCGACTCTCGGTGGGGTACGGGTTCCACAGACACTGACTTTCACTGGGGTACGGGTTCCACAGACACTGGCTCTCACTGGGGTAAGGGTTCCACAGACACTGACTCTCACTGGGGTACGGGTTCCACAGACACTGACTCTCACTGGGGTACGGGTTCCACAGACACCGACTCTCACTGGGGTACGGGTTCCACACACACTGACTCTCACTGGGGTACAGGTTCCACAGACACTGACTCTCACTGGGGTATGGGTTCCACACACTGACTCTCACTGGGGTACGGGTTCCACAGACACTGACTCTCACTGGGGTACGGGTTCCACACACACTGACTCTCACTGGGGTACAGGTCCCACGGACACTGACTCTCACTGGGGTACGGGTTCCACAGACACTGTCTCTCACTGGGGTACAGGTTCCACAGACACTGACTCACTGGGGTACGGGTTCCACAGACACTGACACTCACTGGGGTACGTGTTCCACAGACACTGACTCTTACTGGGGTACGGGTTCCACAGACACTGACTCTCACTTAGGTACAGGTTCCACAAACACTGACTCTCACTGGGGTACGGGTTCCACAGACACTGACTCTCACTGGGATACGGGTTCCACACAGACTGACTCTCACTGAGGTACAGGTTCCACATACATTGACTCTCACTGGGGTATGGGTTCCACAGACACTGACTTTCATTGGGGTACAGGTTCCACAGACACTGGCTCTCACTGGGGTACGGGTTCCCCAGACACCGCCTCTCACTGGGGTACGGGTTCCACAGACACTGGCCTAGAAATTCAGTCGCGTTTGCGCCCACTTATGGGCTATAGAGTGGTTTGCGCCGGAAGCTTTTCCGCGCCCGAAATTCAGTTGGTCCGTAACATCGACGTTAGCCGGTAGCGTTGCGCCGGCACCGATGACGTCATCGGTGTGCGCAGCGCCCCGGTTCCAATGCAATTCCGGTCTGACCGCCAAATTCAGTTGCGGCCGCCTCTCCCGTAGCGGCCGCAAACAGCGTTTGCAAAACGGTGCCTTGCAGCTCCGAGAGGCCGGCGCATAAAGGTGGAGGGGCGGCCGGCCGCTTTCCCGGCGGCCGCCTGGCCGCACCTCCCTCCCCGGACTCCTGCACCACCCCCCCGCGGCATTGGTGTGTCACTCCCGCGAGCCCGGCACTTCTCCGTGGTGCCGGGCTCATTTGCCGGGGGAATCCAGCGGCGATCTCACGGCTGCAGGCAGCTCCTCCTTAAGAGAAGGAGGAGGCCTGCAGTACCCCAGCCTGCCGCACCGCATCGGGTGCCGCAGCGGCAGCTGGACGCCTGAAACTGACATTCTTCGCCCCAAACGAGGCGGCCAAACCCTCCAATAGCGCCCGCCTCCGTGTTGGGGCGGCGCAACTGAATTTCAGGCGGGGCGCTACGGGAATCCGGCCGAGCGCTAAGTTTCGGGCGCTAAAGACCTGGCGGGGCTATACCTAATTTCTAGGCTACTGACTCTCACTGGGGTACAGTTACACAGACACTGACTCTCACGGGGGTACAGTTACACAGACACTGACTCTCACTGGGGTACAGTTACACAGACACTGACCCACACTGGGGTATGGGTTCCAGAGACACTGACTCTCACTGGGGTACGGGTTCCACACACACTGACTCTCACTGGGGTACGGGTTCCCCACACACTGACTCTCACTGGGGTACGGGTTCCACAGACACTGACTCTCACTGGGGTACAGGTTCCACACACACTGACTCTCACTGGGGTACGGGTTCCACAGACACTGACTCTCACTGGGGTACGGGTTCCACACACACTGACTCTCACTGGGTACGGGTTCCACACACACTGACTCTCACTGGGGTACGGGTTCCACACACACTGACTCTCACTGGGGTACGGGTTCCACACACACTGACTCTCACTGGGGTACGGGTTCCACAGACACTGACTCTCACTGGGGTGCAGGTTCCACACACACTGACTCTCACTGGGGTACGGGTTCCACACACACTGACTCTCACTGGGGTACGGGTTTCACACACACTGACTCTCACTGGGGTACAGGTTCCACACACACTGACTCTCACTGGGGTACGGGTTCCACAGACACTGACTCTCACTGGGGTACGGGTCCCACAGACACTGTCTCTCACTGGGGTACGGGTCCCACAGACTCTGACTCTCACTGGGGTACGGGTTCCACACACACTGACTCTCACTGGGGTACGGGTTCCACACACACTGACTCTCACTGGGGTACGGGTTCCACACACACTGACTCTAACTGGGGTACAGGTTCCACACACACTGACTCTCACTGGGATACGGGTTCCACAGACACTGACTCTCACTGGGGTACGGGTCCCACAGACACTGTCTCTCACTGGGGTACGGGTCCCACAGACTCTGACTCTCACTGGGGTACGGGTTCCACACATACTGACTCTCACTGGGGTACGGGTTCCACACACACTGACTCTCACTGGGGTACGGGTCCCACAGACACTGACTCTCACTGGGGTACGGGTTCCACACACTCTAACTCTCACTGGGGTACGGGTTCCACACACACTGACTCTCACTGGGGTACGGGTTCCACACACACTGACTCTCACTGGGGTACGGGTTCCACAGACACTGACTCTCACTGGGGTACGGGTCCCACAGACACTGACTCTCACTGGGGTACGGGTTCCACACACACTGACTCTCACTGGGGTACGGCTTCCACAGACACTGACTCTCACTGGGGTATGGGTTCCACACACACTGACTCTCACTGGGGTACAGGTTCCACACACACTGACTCTCACTGGGGTAAGGGTTCCACAGACACTGACTCTCACTGGGGTACGGGTTCCAAACGCACTGACTCTCACTGGGGTATGGGTTCCACAGACACTGACTCTCACTGGGGTACGGGTTCCACACGCACTGACTCTCACTGGGGTACGGGTTCCACACACACTGACACTCACTGGGGTACGGGTTCCACACACACTGACTCTCACTGGGGTACGGGTTCCACGGACACTGACTCTCACTGGGGTACGGGTTCCACACACACTGACTCTCAGTGGGGTACGGGTCCCACAGACACTGGCTCTCACTGGGGTACGGGTTCCTCACACACTGACTCTCGGTGGGGTACGGGTCCCACAGACACTGACTCTCACTGGGGTACGGCTTCCACACACACTGACTCTCAGTGGGATACGGGTCCCACAGACACTGACTCTCACTGGGGTACGGGTTCCACAGACACTGACTCTCACTGGGGTACGGGTTCCACACACACTGACTCTCACTGGAGTACGCGTTCCACAGTCACTGACTCTCACTGGGGTACGGGTTCCACACACACTGACTCTCACTGAGGTACGGGTTCCACAGACACTGACTCTCACTGGGGTACGGGTTCCACAGACACTGACTCTCACTGGGGTACGGGTTCCACATACACTGACTCTCACTGGGATACGGGTTCCACAGACACTGACTCTCACTGGGGTACGGGTTCCACACACAGTGACTCTCACTGGGGTACAGGTTCCACAGACACTGACTCTCACTGGGGTATGGGTTCCACACACTGACTCTCACTGGGGTACGGGTTCCACAGACACTGACTCTCACTGGGGTACGGGTTCCACACACACTGACTCTCACTGGGGTACAGGTCCCACGGACACTGCCTCTCACTGGGGTACGGGTTCCACAGACACTGTCTCTCACTGGGGTACAGGTTCCACAGACACTGACTCACTGGGGTACGGGTTCCACAGAGACTGACACTCACTGGGGTACGGGTTCCACAGACACTGACTCACTGGGGTACGGGTTCCACAGACACTGACTCTCGCTGGGGTACGGGTTCCACAGACACTGACTCTCACTGGGGTACGGGTTCCACAGTCACTGACTCTCACTGGGGTACGGGTTCCACAGACTCTGACTCTCACTGGGGTACGGGTTCCACACACACTGACTTTCACTGGGGTACAGGTTCCACAGACACTGGCTGTCACTGGAGTACGGGTCCCACAGACACTGACACTCACTGGGGTACGGGTTCCACAGACACTGACTCTTACTGGGGTATGGGTTCCACAGACACTGACTCTCACTGGGGTACAGGTTCCACAGACACTGACTCACTGGGGTACGGGTTCCACAGACACTGACTCTCGCTGGGGTTCGGGTTCCACAGACACTGACTCTCACTGGGGTACGGGTTCCACAGTCACTGACTCTCACTGGGGTACGGGTTCCACAGACTCTGACTCTCACTGGGGTACGGGCTCCACACACACTGACTTTCACTGGGGTACAGGTTCCACAGACACTGGCTGTCACTGGAGTACGGGTCCCACAGACACTGACACTCACTGGGGTACGGGTTCCACAGACACTGACTCTTACTGGGGTACGGGTTCCACAGACACTGACTCTCACTGGGATACGGGTTCCACACAGACTGACTCTCACTGAGGTACAGTTCCCACATACATTGACTATCACTGGGGTACGGGTCCCACAGACACTGTCTCTCACTGGGGTACGGGTCCCACAGACTCTGACTCTCACTGGGGTACGGGTTCCACACACACTGACTCTCACTGGGGTACGGGTTCCACACACACTGACTCTCACTGGGGTACGGGTTCCACAGACACTGAGTCTCACTGGGGTACGGGTTCCACACACACTGACTCTCACTGGGTACGGGTTCCACACACACTGACTCTCACTGGGGTACGGGTTCCACACACACTGACTCTCACTGGGGTACGGGTTCCACAGACACTGACTCTCACTGGGGTACGGGTTCCACAGACACTGACTCTCACTGGGGTACAGGTTCCACACACACTGACTCTCACTGGGGTACGGGTTCCACACACACTGACTCTCACTGGGGTATGGGTTCCACACACACTGACTCTCACTGGGGTACAGGTTCCACACACACTGACTCTCACTGGGGTACGGGTTCCACAGACACTGACTCTCACTGGGGTACGGGTCCCACAGACACTGTCTCTCACTGGGGTACGGGTCCCACAGACTCTGACTCTCACTGGGGTACGGGTTCCACACACACTGACTCTCACTGGGGTACGGGTCCCACTGACACTGTCTCTCACTGGGGTACGGGTCCCACAGACTCTGACTCTCACTGGGGTACGGGTTCCACACACACTGACTCTCACTGGGGTACGGGTTCCACACACACTGACTCTTACTGGAGTACGGGTCCCACAGACACTGACTCTCACTGGGGTACGGGTTCCACACACTCTAACTCTCACTGGGGTACGGGTTCCACACACACTGACTCTCACTGGGGTACGGGTTCCACACACACTGACTCTCACTGGGGTACGGGTTCCACAGACACTGACTCTCGCTGGGGTACGGGTTCCACAGACACTGACTCTCACTGGGGTACGGGTTCCACAGTCACTGACTCTCACTGGGGTACGGGTTCCACAGACTCTGACTCTCACTGGGGTACGGGTTCCACACACACTGACTTTCACTGGGGTACAGGTTCCACAGACACTGGCTGTCACTGGAGTACGGGTCCCACAGACACTGACACTCACTGGGGTACGGGTTCCATAGACACTGACTCTTACTGGGGTATGGGTTCCACAGACACTGACTCTCAGTGGGGTACAGGTTCCACAGACACTGACTCACTGGGGTACGGGTTCCACAGACACTGACTCTCGCTGGGGTACGGGTTCCACAGACACTGACTCTCACTGTGGTACGGGTTCCACAGTCACTGACTCTCACTGGGGTACGGGTTCCACAGACTCTGACTCTCACTGGGGTACGGGCTCCCCACACACTGACTCTCACTGAGGTACAGTTCCCACATACATTGACTCTCACTGGGGTACGGGTCCCACAGACACTGTCTCTCACTGGGGTACGGGTCCCACAGACTCTGACTCTCACTGGGGTACGGGTTCCACACACACTGACTCTCACTGGGGTACGGGTTCCACACACACTGACTCTCACTGGGGTACGGGTTCCACAGACACTGAGTCTCACTGGGGTACGGGTTCCACACACACTGACTCTCACTGGGTACGGGTTCCACACACACTGACTCTCACTGGGGTACAGGTTCCACACACACTGACTCTCACTGGGGTACGGGTTCCACAGACACTGACTCTCACTGGGGTACGGGTTCCACAGACACTGACTCTCACTGGGGTACAGGTTCCACACACACTGACTCTCACTGGGGTACGGGTTCCACACACACTGACTCTCACTGGGGTATGGGTTCCACACACACTGACTCTCACTGGGGTACAGGTTCCACACACACTGACTCTCACTGGGGTACGGGTTCCACAGACACTGACTCTCACTGGGGTACGGGTCCCACAGACACTGTCTCTCACTGGGGTACGGGTCCCACAGACTCTGACTCTCACTGGGGTACGGGTTCCACACACACTGACTCTCACTGGGGTACGGGTTCCACACACACTGACTCTCACTGGGATACGGGTTCCACAGACACTGACTCTCACTGGGGTACGGGTCCCACTGACACTGTCTCTCACTGGGGTACGGGTCCCACAGACTCTGACTCTCACTGGGGTACGGGTTCCACACACACTGACTCTCACTGGGGTACGGGTTCCACACACACTGACTCTCACTGGGGTACGGGTTCCGCAAACACTGACTCTCACTGGGGTACGGGTTCCACACACACTGACTCTCACTGGGGTACGGGTTCCACACACACTGACTCTCACTGGGGTACGGGTCCCACAGACACTGACTCTCACTGGGGTACGGGTTCCACACACTCTAACTCTCACTGGGGTACGGGTTCCACACACACTGACTCTCACTGGGGTACGGGTTCCACACACACTGACTCTCACTGGGGTACGGGTTCCACGGACACTGACTCTCACTGGGGTACGGGTTCCACACACACTGACTCTCAGTGGGGTACGGGTCCCACAGACACTGACTCTCACTGGGGTACGGGTTCCACACACACTGACTCTCGGTGGGGTACGGGTCCCACAGACACTGACTCTCACTGGGGTACGGGTTCCACACACACTGACTCTCTGTGAGGTACGGGTCCCACAGACACTGACTCTCACTGGGATACGGGTTCCACAGGCACTGACTCTCACTGGGGTACGGGTTCCACACACACTGACTCTCACTGGGGTACGGGTTCCACACACACTGACTCTCACTGAGGTACGGGTTCCACAGACACTGACTCTCACTGGGGTACGGGTTCCACAGACACTGACTCTCACTGGGGTACGGGTTCCACACACACTGACTCTCACTGGGGTACGGGTTCCACACACTGACTCTCACTGGGGTACAGGTTCCACACGCACTGACTCTCACTGGGGTACGGGTTCCACACACACTGACTCTCACTGGGATACGGGTTCCACACACACTGATTCTCACTGGGGTACGGGTGCCACACACACTGACTCTCACTGGGGTATGGGTTCCACACACACTGACTCTCACTGGGGTACGGGCCCCACACACACTTACTCTCACTGGGGTACGGGTTCCACACACACTGACTCTCACTGGGGTACAGGTTCCACACACACTGACTCTCGCTGGGGTACAGGTTCCACACACTGACTGTCACTGGGGTACGGGCTCCACAGACACTGACTCTCACTGGGGTACAGGTTCCACACACACTGACTCTTACTGGGGTACGGGTTCCACACACACTGACTCTCACTGGGGTACGGGTTCCACACACACTGACTCTCACTGGGGTACGGGCTCCACACACACTGACTCTCACTGGGGTACGGGCTCCACAGACACTGACTCTCACTGGGGTACGGGCTCCACAGACACTGACTCTCACTGGGGTACGGGTTCCACACACACTGACTCTCACTGGGGTACGGGTTCCACACACACTGACTCTCACTGGGGTACGGGTTCCACACACACTGACTCTCACTGGGGTACGGGTTCCACACACACTGACTCTCACTGGGGTACGGGTTCCACAGACACTGACTCTCACTGGGGTACAGGTTCCACAAACACCGACTCTCGCTGGTGTATGGGTTCCACAGACACTGACTCTCACTGGGATACGGGTTCCACACACAATGACTCTCACTGTGGAACAGGTCCCACAGACACTGACTCTCACTTGGGTACGGGTTCCACAGACACTGACTTTTACTGGGGTACGGGTCCTATAGATACTGACACTCACTGGGGTACGTGTTCCATAGACACTGACTCTTACTGGGGTATGGGTTCCACAGACACTGACTCTCACTGGGGTATGGGTTCCACAGACACTGACTTTTACTGGGGTACGGGTCCCACAGACACTGACTCTCACTGGGGTACGGGTTCCACACACACTGACTCTCACTGGGGTACGGGTTCCACACACACTGACTCTCACTGGGATACGGGTTCCACAGACACTGACTCTCACTGGGGTACGGGTCCCACTGACACTGTCTCTCACTGGGGTACGGGTCCCACAGACTCTGACTCTCACTGGGGTACGGGTTCCACACACACTGACTCTCACTGGGGTACGGGTTCCACACACACTGACTCTCACTGGGGTACGGGTTCCACAAACACTGACTCTCACTGGGGTACGGGTTCCACACACACTGACTCTCACTGGGGTACGGGTTCCACACACACTGACTCTCACTGGGGTACGGGTCCCACAGACACTGACTCTCACTGGGGTACGGGTTCCACACACTCTAACTCTCACTGGGGTACGGGTTCCACACACACTGACTCTCACTGGGGTACGGGTTCCACACACACTGACTCTCACTGGGGTACGGGTTCCACGGACACTGACTCTCACTGGGGTACGGGTTCCACACACACTGACTCTCAGTGGGGTACGGGTCCCACAGACACTGACTCTCACTGGGGTACGGGTTCCACACACACTGACTCTCGGTGGGGTACGGGTCCCACAGACACTGACTCTCACTGGGGTACGGGTTCCACACACACTGACTCTCTGTGGGGTACGGGTCCCACAGACACTGACTCTCACTGGGGTACGGGTTCCACAGTCACTGACTCTCACTGGGGTACGGGTTCCACACACACTGACTCTCACTGGAGTACGCGTTCCACAGACACTGACTCTCACTGGGGTACGGGTTCCACACACACTGACTCTCACTGAGGTACGGGTTCCACAGACACTGACTCTCACTGGGGTACGGGTTCCACAGACACTGACTCTCACTGGGGTACGGGTTCCACACACACTGACTCTCACTGGGGTACGGGTTCCACACACTGACTCTCACTGGGGTACAGGTTCCACACGCACTGACTCTCACTGGGGTACGGGTTCCACACACACTGACTCTCACTGGGATACGGGTTCCACACACACTGACTCTCACTGGGGTACGGGTTCCACACACACTGACTCTCACTGGGGTATGGGTTCCACACACACTGACTCTCACTGGGGTACGGGCCCCACACACACTTACTCTCACTGGGGTACGGGTTCCACACACACTGACTCTCACTGGGGTACAGGTTCCACACACACTGACTCTCGCTGGGGTACAGGTTCCACACACTGACTCTCACTGGGGTACGGGCTCCACAGACACTGACTCTCACTGGGGTACAGGTTCCACACACACTGACTCTCGCTGGGGTACAGGTTCCACACACTGACTCTCACTGGGGTACGGGTTCCACACACACTGTCTCTCACTGGGGTACGGGCTCCACACACACTGACTCTCACTGGGGTACGGGCTCCACAGACACTGACTCTCACTGGGGTACGGGCTCCACAGACACTGACTCTCACTGGGATACGGGTTCCACACACACTGATTCTCACTGGGGTACGGGTTCCACACACACTGACTCTCACTGGGGTATGGGTTCCACACACACTGACTCTCACTGGGGTACGGGCCCCACACACACTTACTCTCACTGGGGTACGGGTTCCACACACACTGACTCTCACTGGGGTACAGGTTCCACACACACTGACTCTCGCTGGGGTACAGGTTCCACACACTGACTCTCACTGGGGTACGGGCTCCACAGACACTGACTCTCACTGGGGTACAGGTTCCACACACACTGACTCTCGCTGGGGTACGGGTTCCACACACACTGACTCTCACTGGGGTACGGGCTCCACACACACTGACTCTCACTGGGGTACGGGCTCCACAGACACTGACTCTCACTGGGGTACGGGCTCCACAGACACTGACTCTCACTGGGGTACGGGTTCCACACACACTGACTCTCACTGGGGTACGGGTTCCACACACACTGACTCTCACTGGGGTACGGGTTCCACACACACTGACTCTCACTGGGGTACGGGTTCCACACACACTGACTCTCACTGGGGTACGGGTTCCACAGACACTGACTCTCACTGGGGTACAGGTTCCACAAACACCGACTCTCGCTGGTGTATGGGTTCCACAGACACTGACTCTCACTGGGGTATGGGTTCCACAGACACTGACTCTCACTGGGGTACGTGTTCCACAGACACTGACTCTTACTGGGGTATGGGTTCCACAGACACTGACTCTCACTGGGGTATGGGTTCCACAGACACTGACTTTTACTGGGGTACGGGTCCCACAGACACTGACTCTCACTGGGGTACGGGTTCCACACACACTGACTCTCACTGGTGTACGGGTTCCACACACACTGACTCTCACTGGGGTACAGGTTCCACACACACTGACTCTCACTGGGGTACGGGTTCCACAGACACTGACTCTCACTGGGGTACGGGTCCCACAGACACTGTCTCTCACTGGGGTACGGGTCCCACAGACTCTGACTCTCACTGGGGTACGGGTTCCACACACACTGACTCTCACTGGGGTACGGGTTCCACACACACTGACTCTCACTGGGATACGGGTTCCAAAGACACTGACTCTCACTGGTGTACGGGTCCCACTGACACTGTCTCTCACTGGGGTACGGGTCCCACAGACTCTGACTCTCACTGGGGTACGGGTTCCACACACACTGACTCTCACTGGGGTACGGGTTCCACACACACTGACTCTCACTGGGGTACGGGTTCCACAAACACTGACTCTCACTGGGGTACGGGCTCCACAGACACTGACTCTCACTGGGGTACGGGCTCCACAGACACTGACTCTCACTGGGGTACGGGTTCCACACACACTGACTCTCACTGGGGTACGGGTTCCACACACACTGACTCTCACTGGGGTACGGGTTCCACACACACTGACTCTCACTGGGGTACGGGTTCCACACACACTGACTCTCACTGGGGTACGGGTTCCACAGACACTGACTCTCACTGGGGTACAGGTTCCACAAACACCGACTCTCGCTGGTGTATGGGTTCCACAGACACTGACTCTCACTGGGGTACGGGTTCCACAGACACTGACTCTCACTGGGGTACGTGTTCCACAGACACTGACTCTTACTGGGGTATGGGTTCCACAGACACTGACTCTCACTGGGGTATGGGTTCCACAGACACTGACTTTTACTGGGGTACGGGTCCCACAGACACTGACTCTCACTGGGGTACGGGTTCCACACACACTGACTCTCACTGGTGTACGGGTTCCACACACACTGACTCTCACTGGGGTACAGGTTCCACACACACTGACTCTCACTGGGGTACGGGTTCCACAGACACTGACTCTCACTGGGGTACGGGTCCCACAGACACTGTCTCTCACTGGGGTACGGGTCCCACAGACTCTGACTCTCACTGGGGTACGGGTTCCACACACACTGACTCTCACTGGGGTACGGGTTCCACACACACTGACTCTCACTGGGATACGGGTTCCACAGACACTGACTCTCACTGGGGTATGGGTCCCACTGACACTGTCTCTCACTGGGGTACGGGTCCCACAGACTCTGACTCTCACTGGGGTACGGGTTCCACACACACTGACTCTCACTGGGGTACGGGTTCCACACACACTGACTCTCACTGGGGTACGGGTTCCACAAACACTGACTCTCACTGGGGTACGGGTTCCACACACACTGACTCTCACTGGGGTACGGGTTCCACACACACTAACTCTCACTGGGGTACGGGTCCCACAGACACTGACTCTCACTGGGGTACGGGTTCCACACACTCTAACTCTCACTGGGGTACGGGTTCCACACACACTGACTCTCACTGGGGTACGGGTTCCACGGACACTGACTCTCACTGGGGTACGGGTTCCACACACACTGACTCTCAGTGGGGTACGGGTCCCACAGACACTGACTCTCACTGGGGTACGGGTTCCACACACACTGACTCTCGGTGGGGTACGGGTCCCACAGACACTGACTCTCACTGGGGTACGGGTTCCACACACACTGACTCTCTGTGGGGTACGGGCCCCACAGACACTGACTCTCACTGGGGTACGGGTTCCACAGGCACTGACTCTCACTGGGGTACGGGTTCCACACACACTGACTCTCACTGGAGTACGCGTTCCACAGACACTGACTCTCACTGGGGTACGGGTTCCACACACACTGACTCTCACTGAGGTACGGGTTCCACAGACACTGACTCTCACTGGGGTACGGGTTCCACAGACACTGACTCTCACTGGGGTACGGGTTCCACACACACTGACTCTCACTGGGGTACGGGTTCCACACACTAACTCTCACTGGGGTACAGGTTCCACACGCACTGACTCTCACTGGGGTACGGGTTCCACACACACTGACTCTCACTGGGATACGGGTTCCACACACACTGACTCTCACTGGGGTACGGGTTCCACACACACTGACTCTCACTGGGGTATGGGTTCCACACACACTGACTCTCACTGGGGTACGGGCCCCACACACACTTACTCTCACTGGGGTACGGGTTCCACACACACTGACTCTCACTGGGGTACAGGTTCCACACACACTGACTCTCGCTGGGGTACAGGTTCCACACACTGACTCTCACTGGGGTACGGGCTCCACAGACACTGACTCTCACTGGGGTACAGGTTCCACACACACTGACTCTCGCTGGGGTACATGTTCCACACACTGACTCTCACTGGGGTACGGGTTCCACACACACTGACTCTCACTGGGGTACGGGCTCCACACACACTGACTCTCACTGGGGTACGGGCTCCACAGACACTGACTCTCACTGGGGTACGGGCTCCACAGACACTGACTCTCACTGGGGTACGGGTTCCACACACACTGACTCTCACTGGGGTACGGGTTCCACACACACTGACTCTCACTGGGGTACGGGTTCCACACACACTGACTCTCACTGGGATACGGGTTCCACACACAATGACTCTCACTGTGGAACAGGTCCCACAGACACTGACTCTCACTTGGGTACGGGTTCCACAGACACTGACTTTTACTGGGGTACGGGTCCTATAGATACTGACACTCACTGGGGTACGTGTTCCACAGACACTGACTCTTACTGGGGTATTGGTTCCACAGACACTGACTCTCACTGGGGTATGGGTTCCACAGACACTGACTTTTACTGGGGTACGGGTCCCACAGACACTGACTCTCACTGGGGTACGGGTTCCACACACACTGACTCTCACTGGGGTACGGGTTCCACACACACTGACTCTCACTGGGATACGGGTTCCACAGACACTGACTCTCACTGGGGTACGGGTCCCACTGACACTGTCTCTCACTGGGGTACGGGTCCCACAGACTCTGACTCTCACTGGGGTACGGGTTCCACACACACTGACTCTCACTGGGGTACGGGTTCCACACACACTGACTCTCACTGGGGTACGGGTTCCACAAACACTGACTCTCACTGGGGTACGGGTTCCACACACACTGACTCTCACTGGGGTACGGGCCCCACACACACTTACTCTCACTGGGGTACGGGTTCCACACACACTGACTCTCACTGGGGTACAGGTTCCACACACACTGACTCTCGCTGGGGTACAGGTTCCACACACTGACTCTCACTGGGGTACGGGCTCCACAGACACTGACTCTCACTGGGGTACAGGTTCCACACACACTGACTCTCGCTGGGGTACGGGTTCCACACACACTGACTCTCACTGGGGTACGGGCTCCACACACACTGACTCTCACTGGGGTACGGGCTCCACAGACACTGACTCTCACTGGGGTACGGGCTCCACAGACACTGACTCTCACTGGGGTACGGGTTCCACACACACTGACTCTCACTGGGGTACGGGTTCCACACACACTGACTCTCACTGGGGTACGGGTTCCACACACACTGACTCTCACTGGGGTACGGGTTCCACACACACTGACTCTCACTGGGGTACGGGTTCCACAGACACTGACTCTCACTGGGGTACAGGTTCCACAAACACCGACTCTCGCTGGTGTATGGGTTCCACAGACACTGACTCTCACTGGGGTACGGGTTCCACAGACACTGACTCTCACTGGGGTACGTGTTCCACAGACACTGACTCTTACTGGGGTATGGGTTCCACAGACACTGACTCTCACTGGGGTATGGGTTCCACAGACACTGACTTTTACTGGGGTACGGGTCCCACAGACACTGACTCTCACTGGGGTACGGGTTCCACACACACTGACTCTCACTGGTGTACGGGTTCCACACACACTGACTCTCACTGGGGTACAGGTTCCACACACACTGACTCTCACTGGGGTACGGGTTCCACAGACACTGACTCTCACTGGGGTACGGGTCCCACAGACACTGTCTCTCACTGGGGTACGGGTCCCACAGACTCTGACTCTCACTGGGGTACGGGTTCCACACACACTGACTCTCACTGGGGTACGGGTTCCACACACACTGACTCTCACTGGGATACGGGTTCCACAGACACTGACTCTCACTGGGGTACGGGTCCCACTGACACTGTCTCTCACTGGGGTACGGGTCCCACAGACTCTGACTCTCACTGGGGTACGGGTTCCACACACACTGACTCTCACTGGGGTACGGGTTCCACACACACTGACTCTCACTGGGGTACGGGTTCCACAAACACTGACTCTCACTGGGGTACGGGCTCCACAGACACTGACTCTCACTGGGGTACGGGCTCCACAGACACTGACTCTCACTGGGGTACGGGTTCCACACACACTGACTCTCACTGGGGTACGGGTTCCACACACACTGACTCTCACTGGGGTACGGGTTCCACACACACTGACTCTCACTGGGGTACGGGTTCCACACACACTGACTCTCACTGGGGTACGGGTTCCACAGAAACTGACTCTCACTGGGGTACAGGTTCCACAAACACCGACTCTCGCTGGTGTATGGGTTCCACAGACACTGACTCTCACTGGGGTACGGGTTCCACAGACACTGACTCTCACTGGGGTACGTGTTCCACAGACACTGACTCTTACTGGGGTATGGGCTCCACAGACACTGACTCTCACTGGGGTATGGGTTCCACAGACACTGACTTTTACTGGGGTACGGGTCCCACAGACACTGACTCTCACTGGGGTACGGGTTCCACACACACTGACTCTCACTGGTGTACGGGTTCCACACACACTGACTCTCACTGGGGTACAGGTTCCACACATACTGACTCTCACTGGGGTACGGGTTCCACAGACACTGACTCTCACTGGGGTACGGGTCCCACAGACACTGTCTCTCACTGGGGTACGGGTCCCACAGACTCTGACTCTCACTGGAGTACGGGTTCCACACACACTGACTCTCACTGGGGTACGGGTTCCACACACACTGACTCTCACTGGGATACGGGTTCCACAGACACTGACTCTCACTGGGGTACGGGTCCCACTGACACTGTCTCTCACTCGGGTACGGGTCCCACAGACTCTGACTCTCACTGGGGTACGGGTTCCACACACACTGACTCTCACTGGGGTACGGGTTCCACACACACTGACTCTCACTGGGGTACGGGTTCCACAAACACTGACTCTCACTGGGGTACGGGTTCCACACACACTGACTCTCACTGGGGTACGGGTTCCACACACACTAACTCTCACTGGGGTACGGGTCCCACAGACACTGACTCTCACTGGGGTACGGGTTCCACACACTCTAACTCTCACTGGGGTACGGGTTCCACACACACTGACTCTCACTGGGGTACGGGTTCCACGGACACTGACTCTCACTGGGGTACGGGTTCCACACACACTGACTCTCAGTGGGGTACGGGTCCCACAGACACTGACTCTCACTGGGGTACGGGTTCCACACACACTGACTCTCGGTGGGGTACGGGTCCCACAGACACTGACTCTCACTGGGGTACGGGTTCCACACACACTGACTCTCTGTGGGGTACGGGTCCCACAGACACTGACTCTCACTGGGGTACGGGTTCCACAGGCACTGACTCTCACTGGGGTACGGGTTCCACACACACTGACTCTCACTGGAGTACGCGTTCCACAGACACTGACTCTCACTGGGGTACGGGTTCTACACACACTGACTCTCACTGAGGTACGGGTTCCACAGACACTGACTCTCACTGGGGTACGGGTTCCACAGACACTGACTCTCACTGGGGTACGGGTTCCACACACACTGACTCTCACTGGGGTACGGGTTCCACACACTAACTCTCACTGGGGTACAGGTTCCACACGCACTGACTCTCACTGGGGTACGGGTTCCACACACACTGACTCTCACTGGGATACGGGTTCCACACACACTGACTCTCACTGGGGTACGGGTTCCACACACACTGACTCTCACTGGGGTATGGGTTCCACACACACTGACTCTCACTGGGGTACGGGCCCCACACACACTTACTCTCACTGGGGTACGGGTTCCACACACACTGACTCTCACTGGGGTACAGGTTCCACACACACTGACACTCGCTGGGGTACAGGTTCCACACACTGACTCTCACTGGGGTACGGGCTCCACAGACACTGACTCTCACTGGGGTACAGGTTCCACACACACTGACTCTCGCTGGGGTACATGTTCCACACACTGACTCTCACTGGGGTACGGGTTCCACACACACTGACTCTCACTGGGGTACGGGCTCCACACACACTGACTCTCACTGGGGTACGGGCTCCACAGACACTGACTCTCACTGGGGTACGGGCTCCACAGACACTGACTCTCACTGGGGTACGGGTTCCACACACACTGACTCTCACTGGGGTACGGGTTCCACACACACTGACTCTCACTGGGGTACGGGTTCCACACACACTGACTCTCACTGGGGTACGGGTTCCACACGCACTGACTCTCACTGGGGTGCGGGTTCCACAGACACTGACTCTCACTGGGCTACAGGTTCCACAAACACCGACTCTCGCTGGTGTATGGGTTCCACAGACACTGACTCTCACTGGGATACGGGTTCCACACACAATGACTCTCACTGTGGAACAGGTCCCACAGACACTGACTCTCACTTGGGTACGGGTTCCACAGACACTGACTTTTACTGGGGTACGGGTCCTATAGATACTGACACTCACTGGGGTACGTGTTCCACAGACACTGACTCTTACTGGGGTATGGGTTCCACAGACACTGACTCTCACTGGGGTATGGGTTCCACAGACACTGACTTTTACTGGGGTACGGGTCCCACAGACACTGACTCTCACTGGGGTACGGGTTCCACACACACTGACTCTCACTGGGGTACGGGTTCCACACACACTGACTCTCACTGGGATACGGGTTCCACAGACACTGACTCTCACTGGGGTACGGGTCCCACTGACACTGTCTCTCACTGGGGTACGGGTCCCACAGACTCTGACTCTCACTGGGGTACGGGTTCCACACACACTGACTCTCACTGGGGTACGGGTTCCACACACACTGACTCTCACTGGGGTACGGGTTCCACAAACACTGACTCTCACTGGGGTACGGGTTCCACACACACTGACTCTCACTGGGGTACGGGTTCCACACACACTGACTCTCACTGGGGTACGGGTCCCACAGACACTGACTCTCACTGGGGTACGGGTTCCACACACTCTAACTCTCACTGGGGTACGGGTTCCACACACACTGACTCTCACTGGGGTACGGGTTCCACACACACTGACTCTCACTGGGGTACGGGTTCCACGGACACTGACTCTCACTGGGGTACGGGTTCCACACACTCTGACTCTCAGTGGGGTACGGGTCCCACAGACACTGACTCTCACTGGGGTACGGGTTCCACACACACTGACTCTCGGTGGGGTACGGGTCCCACAGACACTGACTCTCACTGGGGTACGGGTTCCACACACACTGACTCTCTGTGGGGTACGGGTCCCACAGACACTGACTCTCACTGGGGTACGGGTTCCACAGTCACTGACTCTCACTGGGGTACGGGTTCCACACACACTGACTCTCACTGGAGTACGCGTTCCACCGACACTGACTCTCACTGGGGTACGGGTTCCACACACACTGACTCTCACTGAGGTACGGGTTCCACAGACACTGACTCTCACTGGGGTACGGGATCCACAGACACTGACTCTCACTGGGGTACGGGTTCCACACACACTGACTCTCACTGGGGTACGGGTTCCACACACTGACTCTCACTGGGGTACAGGTTCCACACGCACTGACTCTCACTGGGGTACGGGTTCCACACACACTGACTCTCACTGGGATACGGGTTCCACACACACTGACTCTCACTGGGGTACGGGTTCCACACACACTGACTCTCACTGGGGTATGGGTTCCACACACACTGACTCTCACTGGGGTACGGGCCCCACACACACTTACTCTCACTGGGGTACCGCTTCCACACACACTGACTCTCACTGGGGTACAGGTTCCACACACACTGACTCTCGCTGGGGTACAGGTTCCACACACTGACTCTCACTGGGGTACGGGCTCCACAGACACTGACTCTCACTGGGGTACAGGTTCCACACACACTGACTCTCGCTGGGGTACAGGTTCCACACACTGACTCTCACTGGGGTACGGGTTCCACACACACTGACTCTCACTGGGGTACGGGCTCCACACACACTGACTCTCACTGGGGTACGGGCTCCACAGACACTGACTCTCACTGGGGTACGGGCTCCACAGACACTGACTCTCACTGGGGTACGGGTTCCACACACACTGACTCTCACTCGGGTACGGGTTCCACACACACTGACTCTCACTGGGGTACGGGTTCCACACACACTGACTCTCACTGGGGTACGGGTTCCACAAACACTGACTCTCACTGGGGTACGGGTTCCACACACACTGACTCTCACTGGGGTACGGGTTCCTCAGACACTGACTCTCACTGGGGTACAGGTTCCACAAACACCGACTCTCGCTGGTGTACGGGTTCCACACACACTGACTCTCACTGGGGTACGGGTTCCACACACACTGACTCTCACTGGGGTACGGGTTCCACAGACACTGACTCTCAATGGGATACGGGTTCCACACACAATGACTCTCACTGTGGAACAGGTCCCACAGACACTGACTCTCACTTGGGTACGGGTTCCACAGACACTGACTTTTACTGGGGTGCGGGTCCTATAGATACTGACACTCACTGGGGTATGGGTTCCACAGACACTGACTTTTACTGGGGTACGGGTCCCACAGACACTGACTCTCACTGGGGTACGGGTCCCACAGACACTGACACTCACTGGGGTACGGGTTCCACACACACTGACTCTCACTGGGGCACGGGTTCCACACACACTGACTCTTACTGGGGTATGGGTTCCACAGACACTGACTCTCACTGGGGTACGGGTCCCGCAGACACTGACACTCACTGGGGTACGGGTTCCACACACTGACTCTCACTGGGGCACGGGTTCCACACACACTGACTCTTACTGGGGTATGGGTTCCACAGACACTGACTCTCACTGGGGTACGGGTTCCACAGACACTGACTCTCACTGGGGTACAAGTTCCACAGACACTGACTCTCACTGGGGTACAGTTCCACACACTGACTGTCACTGGGGTACAGTTCCACAGACACTGACTCTCACTGGGGTACGGGTTCCACAGACACTGACTCTCACTGGGGTACGGGTTCCACAGACACTGACTCTCACTGAGGTACGGGTTCCACAGACACTGACTCTCACTGGGGTATGGGTTCCACAGACACTGACTCTCAGTGGGGTACGGGTTCCACAGACACTGACTCTCACTGGGGTACGGGTTCCACAGACACTGACTCTCACTGGGGTACGTGTTCCACACACTGACTCTCACTGGGGTACGGGTTCCACAGACACTGACTCTCACTGAGGTACAGGTTCCACAGACACTGACTCTCACTGGGGTATGCGTTCCACAGACACTGACTCTCACTGGGGTACGGGTTCCACCCACACTGACTCTCACTGGGGTACGGGTTCCACAGACACTGACTCTCACTGGGGTACGGGTTCCACAGACACTGACTCTCACTGGGGTACGGGTTCCACAGACACTGACTCTCACTGGGGTACGTGTTCCACACATTGTGTCTCACTGGGGTATGGGTTCCACAGACACTGACTCTCACTGAGGTACAGGTTCCACAGACACTGACTCTCACTGGGGTACAGTTCCACAGACACTGACTCTCACTGGGGTACGGGTTCCACACATTGACTCTCACTGGGATACAGTTCCACAGACACTGACTCTCACTGGGGTACGTGTTCCACACATTGACTCTCACTGGGATACAGTTCCACAGACACTGACTCTCACTGAGGTACAGGTTCCACAGACACTGACTCTCACTGGGGTACAGGTCCACAGACACTGACTCTCACTGGAGTACAGGTTCCACAGACACTGACTCTCACTGGGGTACAGTTCCACAGACACTGACTCTCACTGGGATACAGGTTCCACAGACACTGACTCTCACTGGGGTACGGGTTCCACACATTGACTCTCACTGGGATACAGTTCCACAGACACTGACTCTCACTGAGGTACAGGTTCCACAGACACTGACTCTCACTGGGGTACAGTTCCACAGAGACTGACTCTCACTGGAGTACAGGTTCCACAGACACTGACTCTCACTGGAGTACAGGTTCCACAGACACTGACTCTCACTGGGGTACAGTTCCACAGACACTGACTCTCACTGGGGTACAGGTTCCACAGACACTGACTCTCACTGGGGTACAGGTTCCACAGACACTGACTCTCACTGGGGTACAGTTCTACACACACTGACTCTCACTGGAGTACAGGTTCCACAGACACTGACTCTCACTGGGGGACAGTTCCACACACACTAACTCTCACTGGAGTACAGTTCCACAGACACTGACTCTCACTGGGGTACGTGTTCCACACATTGACTCTCACTGGGATACAGTTCCACACACACTGACTCTCACTGAGGTACAGGTTCCACAGACACTGACTCTCACTGGGGTACAGTTCCACAGACACTGACTCTCACTGGAGTACAGGTTCCACAGACACTGACTCTCACTGGAGTACAGGTTCCACAGACACTGACTCTCACTGGGGTACAGTTCCACAGACACAGACTCTCACTGGGGTACGGGTTCCACAGACACTGACTCTCACTGGGGTACGGGTCCCACAGACACTGTCTCTCACTGGGGTACGGGTCCCACAGACTCTGACTCTCACTGGGGTACGGGTTCCACACACACTGACTCTCACTGGGGTACGGGTCCCACTGACACTGTCTCTCACTGGGGTACGGGTCCCACAGACTCTGACTCTCACTGGGGTACGGGTTCCACACACACTGACTCTCACTGGGGTACGGGTTCCACACACACTGACTCTCACTGGGGTACGGGTCCCACAGACACTGACTCTCACTGGGGTACGGGTTCCACACACTCTAACTCTCACTGGGGTACGGGTTCCACACACACTGACTCTCACTGGGGTACGGGTTCCACACACACTGACTCTCACTGGGGTACGGGTTCCACACACACTGACTCTCACTGGGGTATGGGTTCCACACACACTGACTCTCACTGGGGTACGGGCCCCACACACACTTACTCTCACTGGGGTACGGGTTCCACACACACTGACTCTCACTGGGGTACAGGTTCCACACACACTGACTCTCACTGGGGTACAGGTTCCACACACTGACTCTCACTGGGGTACGGGCTCCACAGACACTGACTCTCACTGGGGTACAGGTTCCACACACACTGACTCTCGCTGGGGTACATGTTCCACACACTGACTCTCACTGGGGTACGGGTTCCAGACACATGACTCTCACTGGGGTACGGGCTCCACACACACTGACTCTCACTGGGGTACGGGCTCCACAGACACTGACTCTCACTGGGGTACGGGCTCCACAGACACTGACTCTCACTGGGGTACGGGTTCCACACACACTGACTCTCACTGGGGTACGGGTTCCACACACACTGACTCTCACTGGGGTACGGGTTCCACACACACTGACTCTCACTGGGGTACGGGTTCCACACACACTGACTCTCACTGGGGTGCGGGTTCCACAGACACTGACTCTCACTGGGCTACAGGTTCCACAAACACCGACTCTCGCTGGTGTATGGGTTCCACAGACACTGACTCTCACTGGGATACGGGTTCCACACACAATGACTCTCACTGTGGAACAGGTCCCACAGACACTGACTCTCACTTGGGTACGGGTTCCACAGACACTGACTTTTACTGGGGTACGGGTCCTATAGATACTGACACTCACTGGGGTACGTGTTTCACAGACACTGACTCTTACTGGGGTATGGGTTCCACAGACACTGACTCTCACTGGGGTATGGGTTCCACAGACACTGACTTTTACTGGGGTACGGGTCCCACAGACACTGACTCTCTCTGGGGTACGGGTTCCACACACACTGACTCTCACTGGGGTACGGGTTCCACACACACTGACTCTCACTGGGATACGGGTTCCACAGACACTGACTCTCACTGGGGTACGGGTCCCACTGACACTGTCTCTCACTGGGGTACGGGTCCCACAGACTCTGACTCTCACTGGGGTACGGGTTCCACACACACTGACTCTCACTGGGGTACGGGTTCCACACACACTGACTCTCACTGGGGTACGGGTTCCACAAACACTGACTCTCACTGGGGTACGGGTTCCACACACACTGACTCTCACTGGGGTACGGGTTCCACACACACTGACTCTCACTGGGGTACGGGTCCCACAGACACTGACTCTCACTGGGGTACGGGTTCCACACACTCTAACTCTCACTGGGGTACGGGTTCCACACACACTGACTCTCACTGGGGTACGGGTTCCACACACACTGACTCTCACTGGGGTACGGGTTCCACGGACACTGACTCTCACTGGGGTACGGGTTCCACACACACTGACTCTCAGTGGGGTACGGGTCCCACAGACACTGACTCTCACTGGGGTACGGGTTCCACACACACTGACTCTCGGTGGGGTACGGGTCCCACAGACACTGACTCTCACTGGGGTACGGGTTCCACACACACTGACTCACTGTGGGGTACGGGTCCCACAGACACTGACTCTCACTGGGGTACGGGTTCCACAGTCACTGACTCTCACTGGGGTACGGGTTCCACACACACTGACTCTCACTGGAGTACGCGTTCCACAGACACTGACTCTCACTGGGGTACGGGTTCCACACACACTGACTCTCACTGAGGTACGGGTTCCACAGACACTGACTCTCACTGGGGTACGGGTTCCACAGACACTGACTCTCACTGGGGTACGGGTTCCACACACACTGACTCTCACTGGGGTACGGGTTCCACACACTGACTCTCACTGGGGTACAGGTTCCACACGCACTGACTCTCACTGGGGTACGGGTTCCACACACACTGACTCTCACTGGGATACGGGTTCCACACACACTGACTCTCACTGGGGTACGGGTTCCACACACACTGACTCTCACTGGGGTATGGGTTCCACACACACTGACTCTCACTGGGGTACGGGCCCCACACACACTTACTCTCACTGGGGTACCGCTTCCACACACACTGACTCTCACTGGGGTACAGGTTCCACACACACTGACTCTCGCTGGGGTACAGGTTCCACACACTGACTCTCACTGGGGTACGGGCTCCACAGACACTGACTCTCACTGGGGTACAGGTTCCACACACACTGACTCTCGCTGGGGTACAGGTTCCACACACTGACTCTCACTGGGGTACGGGTTCCACACACACTGACTCTCACTGGGGTACGGGCTCCACACACACTGACTCTCACTGGGGTACGGGCTCCACAGACACTGACTCTCACTGGGGTACGGGCTCCACAGACACTGACTCTCACTGGGGTACGGGTTCCACACACACTGACTCTCACTCGGGTACGGGTTCCACACACACTGACTCTCACTGGGGTACGGGTTCCACACACACTGACTCTCACTGGGGTACGGGTTCCACAAACACTGACTCTCACTGGGGTACGGGTTCCACACACACTGACTCTCACTGGGGTACGGGTTCCACAGACACTGACTCTCACTGGGGTACAGGTTCCACAAACACCGACTCTCGCTGGTGTACGGGTTCCACACACACTGACTCTCACTGGGGTACGGGTTCCACACACACTGACTCTCACTGGGGTACGGGTTCCACAGACACTGACTCTCAATGGGATACGGGTTCCACACACAATGACTCTCACTGTGGAACAGGTCCCACAGACACTGACTCTCACTTGGGTACGGGTTCCACAGACACTGACTTTTACTGGGGTACGGGTCCTATAGATACTGACACTCACTGGGGTATGGGTCCCACAGACACTGACTCTCACTGGGGTACGGGTCCCACAGACACTGACACTCACTGGGGTACGGGTTCCACACACACTGACTCTCACTGGGGCACGGGTTCCACACACACTGACTCTTACTGGGGTATGGGTTCCACAGACACTGACTCTCACTGGAGTATGGGTTCCACCGACACTGACTTTTGCTGGGGTACGGGTCCCGCAGACACTGACACTCACTGGGGTACGGGTTCCACACACTGACTCTCACTGGGGCACGGGTTCCACACACACTGACTCTTACTGGGGTATGGGTTCCACAGACACTGACTCTCACTGGGGTACGGGTTCCACAGACACTGACTCTCACTGGGGTACAAGTTCCACAGACACTGACTCTCACTGGGGTACAGTTCCACACACTGACTCTCACTGGGGTACAGTTCCGCAGACACTGACTCTCACTGGGGTACGGGTTCCACAGACACTGACTCTCACTGGGGTACGGGTTCCACAGACACTGACTCTCACTGAGGTACGGGTTCCACAGACACTGACTCTCACTGGGGTATGGGTTCCACAGACACTGACTCTCAGTGGGGTACGGGTTCCACAGACACTGACTCTCACTGGGGTACGGGTTCCACAGACACTGACTCTCACTGGGGTACGTGTTCCACACACTGACTCTCACTGGGGTACGGGTTCCACAGACACTGACTCTCACTGAGGTACAGGTTCCACAGACACTGACTCTCACTGGGGTATGGGTTCCACAGACACTGACTCTCACTGGGGTACGGGTTCCACCCACACTGACTCTCACTGGGGTACGGGTTCCACAGACACTGACTCTCACTGGGGTACGGGTTCCACAGACACTGACTCTCACTGGGGTACGGGTTCCACAGACACTGACTCTCACTGGGGTACGTGTTCCACACATTGTGTCTCACTGGGGTATGGGTTCCACAGACACTGACTCTCACTGAGGTACAGGTTCCACAGACACTGACTCTCACTGGGGTACAGTTCCACAGACACTGACTCTCACTGGGGTACGGGTTCCACACATTGACTCTCACTGGGATACAGTTCCACAGACACTGACTCTCACTGGGGTACGTGTTCCACACATTGACTCTCACTGGGATACAGTTCCACAGACACTGACTCTCACTGGGGTACAGGTCCACAGACACTGACTCTCACTGGAGTACAGGTTCCACAGACACTGACTCTCACTGGGATACAGGTTCCACAGACACTGACTCTCACTGGGGTACGGGTTCCACACATTGACTCTCACTGGGATACAGTTCCACAGACACTGACTCTCACTGAGGTACAGGTTCCACAGACACTGACTCTCACTGGGGTACAGTTCCACAGAGACTGACTCTCACTGGAGTACAGGTTCCACAGACACTGACTCTCACTGGAGTACAGGTTCCACAGACACTGACTCTCACTGGGGTACAGTTCCACAGACACTGACTCTCACTGGGGTACAGGTTCCACAGACACTGACTCTCACTGGGGTACAGGTTCCACAGACACTGACTCTCACTGGGGTACAGTTCTACACACACTGACTCTCACTGGAGTACAGGTTCCACAGACACTGACTCTCACTGGGGGACAGTTCCACACACACTGACTCTCACTGGAGTACAGTTCCACAGACACTGACTCTCACTGGGGTACGTGTTCCACACATTGACTCTCACTGGGATACAGTTCCACACACACTGACTCTCACTGAGGTATAGGTTCCACAGACACTGACTCTCACTGGGGTACAGTTCCACAGACACTGACTCTCACTGGAGTACAGGTTCCACAGACACTGACTCTCACTGGGGTACAGTTCCACAGACACTGACTCTCACTGGGATACAGGTTCCACAGACACTGACTCTCACTGGGGTACGGCTTCCACACATTGACTCTCACTGGGATACAGTTCCACAGACACTGACTCTCACTGAGGTACAGGTTCCACAGACACTGACTCTCACTGGGGTACAGTTCCACAGACACTGACTCTCACTGGAGTACAGGTTCCACAGACACTGACTCTCACTGGAGTACAGGTTCCACAGACACTGACTCTCACTGGGGTACAGTTCCACAGACACTGACTCTCACTGGGGTACGGGTTCCACAGACACTGACTCTCACTGGGGTACGGGTCCCACAGACACTGTCTCTCACTGGGGTACGGGTCCCACAGACTCTGACTCTCACTGGGGTACGGGTTCCACACACACTGACTCTCACTGGGGTACGGGTTCCACAGACACTGACTCTCACTGGGGTACGGGTCCCACTGACACTGTCTCTCACTGGGGCACGGGTCCCACATACTCTGACTCTCACTGGGGTACGGGTTCCACACACACTGACTCTCACTGGGGTACGGGTTCCACACACACTGACTCTCACTGGGGTACGGGTCCCACAGACACTGACTCTCACTGGGGTACGGGTTCCACACACTCTAACTCTCACTGGGGTACGGGTTCCACACACACTGACTCTCACTGGGGTACGGGTTCCACACACACTGACTCTCACTGGGGTACGGGTTCCACAGACACTGACTCTCGCTGGGGTACGGGTTCCACAGACACTGACTCTCACTGGGGTACGGGTTCCACAGTCACTGACTCTCACTTGGGTACGGGTTCCACAGACTCTGACTCTCACTGGGGTACGGGTTCCACACACACTGACTTTCACTGGGGTACAGGTTCCACAGACACTGGCTGTCACTGGAGTACGGGTCCCACAGACACTGACACTCACTGGGGTACGGGTTCCACAGACACTGACTCTTACTGGGGTATGGGTTCCACAGACACTGACTCTCAGTGGGGTACAGGTTCCACAGACACTGACTCACTGGGGTACGGGTTCCACAGACACTGACTCTCGCTGGGGTACGGGTTCCACAGACACTGACTCTCACTGGGGTACGGGTTCCACAGTCACTGACTCTCACTGGGGTACGGGTTCCACAGACTCTGACTCTCACTGGGGTACGGGCTCCACACACACTGACTTTCACTGGGGTACAGGTTCCACAGACATTGGCTGTCACTGGAGTACGGGTCCCACAGACACTGACACTCACTGGGGTACGGGTTCCACAGACACTGACTCTTACTGGGGTACGGGTTCCACAGACACTGACTCTCACTGGGATACGGGTTCCACACAGACTGACTCTCACTGAGGTACAGTTCCCACATACATTGACTCTCACTGGGGTACGGGTCCCACAGACACTGTCTCTCACTGGGGTACGGGTCCCACAGACTCTGACTCTCACTGGGGTACGGGTTCCACACACACTGACTCTCACTGGGGTACGGGTTCCACACACACTGAATCTCACTGGGGTACGGGTTCCACAGACACTGAGTCTCACTGGGGTACGGGTTCCACACACACTGACTCTCACTGGGTACGGGTTCCACACACACTGACTCTCACTGGGGTACAGGTTCCACACACACTGACTCTCACTGGGGTACGGGTTCCACACACACTGACTCTCACTGGGGTTTGGGTTCCACACACACTGACTCTCACTGGGGTACAGGTTCCACACACACTGACTCTCACTGGGGTACGGGTTCCACAGACACTGACTCTCACTGGGGTACGGGTCCCACAGACACTGTCTCTCACTGGGGTACGGGTCCCACAGACTCTGACTCTCACTGGGGTACGGGTTCCACACACACTGACTCTCACTGGGGTACGGGTTCCACACACACTGACTCTCACTGGGATACGGGTTCCACAGACACTGACTCTCACTGGGGTACGGGTCCCACTGACACTGTCTCTCACTGGGGTACGGGTCCCACAGACTCTGACTCTCACTGGGGTACGGGTTCCACACACACTGACTCTCACTGGGGTACAGGTTCCACACACACTGACTCTCACTGGGGTACGGGTTCCACAAACACTGACTCTCACTGGGGTACGGGTTCCACACACACTGACTCTCACTGGGGTACGGGTTCCACACACACTGACTCTCACTGGGGTACGGGTCCCACAGACACTGACTCTCACTGGGGTACGGGTTCCACACACTCTAACTCTCACTGGGGTACGGGTTCCACACACACTGACTCTCACTGGGGTACGGGTTCCACACACACTGACTCTCACTGGGGTACGGGTTCCACGGACACTGACTCTCACTGGGGTACGGGTTCCACACACACTGACTCTCAGTGGGGTACGGGTCCCACAGACACTGACTCTCACTGGGGTACGGGTTCCACACACACTGACTCTCGGTGGGGTACGGGTCCCACAGACACTGACTCTCACTGGGGTACGGGTTCCACACACACTGACTCTCTGTGGGGTACGGGTCCCACAGACACTGACTCTCACTGGGGTACGGGTTCCACAGGCACTGACTCTCACTGGGGTACGGGTTCCACACACACTGACTCTCACTGGAGTACGCGTTCCACAGACACTGACTCTCACTGGGGTACGGGTTCCACACACACTGACTCTCACTGAGGTACGGGTTCCACAGACACTGACTCTCACTGGGGTACGGGTTCCACAGACACTGACTCTCACTGGGGTACGGGTTCCACACACACTGACTCTCACTGGGGTACGGGTTCCACACACTGACTCTCACTGGGGTACAGGTTCCACACGCACTGACTCTCACTGGGGTACGGGTTCCACACACACTGACTCTCACTGGGATACGGGTTCCACACACACTGATTCTCACTGGGGTACGGGTTCCACACACACTGACTCTCACTGGGGTATGGGTTCCACACACACTGACTCTCACTGGGGTACGGGCCCCACACACACTTACTCTCACTGGGGTACGCGTTCCACACACACTGACTCTCACTGGGGTACAGGTTCCACACACACTGACTCTCGCTGGGGTACAGGTTCCACACACTGACTCTCACTGGGGTACGGGCTCCACAGACACTGACTCTCACTGGGGTACAGGTTCCACACACACTGACTCTCGCTGGGGTACGGGTTCCACACACACTGACTCTCACTGGGGTACGGGCTCCACACACACTGACTCTCACTGGGGTACGGGCTCCACAGACACTGACTCTCACTGGGGTACGGGCTCCACAGACACTGACTCTCACTGGGGTACGGGTTCCACACACACTGACTCTCACTGGGGTACGGGTTCCACACACACTGACTCTCACTGGGGTACGGGTTCCACACACACTGACTCTCACTGGGGTACGGGTTCCACACACACTGACTCTCACTGGGGTACGGGTTCCACAGACACTGACTCTCACTGGGGTACAGGTTCCACAAACACCGACTCTCGCTGGTGTATGGGTTCCACAGACACTGACTCTCACTTGGGTACGGGTTCCACAGACACTGACTCTCACTGGGGTACGTGTTCCACAGACACTGACTCTTACTGGGGTATGGGTTCCACAGACACTGACTCTCACTGGGGTATGGGTTCCACAGACACTGACTTTTACTGGGGTACGGGTCCCACAGACACTGACTCTCACTGGGGTACGGGTTCCACACACACTGACTCTCACTGGTGTACGGGTTCCACACACACTGACTCTCACTGGGGTATGGGTTCCACACACACTGACTCTCACTGGGGTACAGGTTCCACACACACTGACTCTCACTGGGGTACGGGTTCCACAGACACTGACTCTCACTGGGGTACGGGTCCCACAGACACTGTCTCTCACTGGGGTACGGGTCCCACAGACTCTGACTCTCACTGGGGTACGGGTTCCACACACACTGACTCTCACTGGGGTACGGGTTCCACACACACTGACTCTCACTGGGATACGGGTTCCACAGACACTGACTCTCACTGGGGTACGGGTCCCACTGACACTGTCTCTCACTGGGGTACGGGTCCCACAGACTCTGACTCTCACTGGGGTACGGGTTCCACACACACTGACTCTCACTGGGGTACGGGTTCCACACACACTGACTCTCACTGTGGTACGGGTTCCACAAACACTGACTCTCACTGGGGTACGGGTTCCACACACACTGACTCTCACTGGGGTACGGGCTCCACAGACACTGACTCTCACTGGGGTACGGGTTCCACACACACTGACTCTCACTGGGGTACGGGTTCCACACACACTGACTCTCACTGGGGTACGGGTTCCACACACACTGACTCTCACTGGGGTACGGGTTCCACACACACTGACTCTCACTGGGGTACGGGTTCCACAGACACTGACTCTCACTGGGGTACAGGTTCCACAAACACCGACTCTCGCTGGTGTATGGGTTCCACAGACACTGACTCTCACTGGGATACGGGTTCCACACACAATGACTCTCACTGTGGAACAGGTCCCACAGACACTGACTCTCACTTGGGTACGGGTTCCACAGACACTGACTTTTACTGGGGTACGGGTCCTATAGATACTGACACTCACTGGGGTACGTGTTCCACAGACACTGACTCTTACTGGGGTATGGGTTCCACAGACACTGACTCTCACTGGGGTATGGGTTCCACAGACACTGACTTTTACTGGGGTACGGGTCCCACAGACACTGACTCTCACTGGGGTACGGGTTCCACACACACTGTCTCTCACTGGGATACGGGTTCCACAGACACTGACTCTCACTGGGGTACGGGTCCCACTGACACTGTCTCTCACTGGGGTACGGGTCCCACAGACTCTGACTCTCACTGGGGTACGGGTTCCACACACACTGACTCTCACTGGGGTACGGGTTCCACACACACTGACTCTCACTGGGGTACGGGTTCCACAAACACTGACTCTCACTGGGGTACGGGTTCCACACACACTGACTCTCACTGGGGTACGGGTTCCACACACACTGACTCTCACTGGGGTACGGGTCCCACAGACACTGACTCTCACTGGGGTACGGGTTCCACACACTCTAACTCTCACTGGGGTACGGGTTCCACACACACTGACTCTCACTGGGGTACGGGTTCCACACACACTGACTCTCACTGGGGTACGGGTTCCACGGACACTGACTCTCACTGGGGTACGGGTTCCACACACACTGACTCTCAGTGGGGTACGGGTCCCACAGACACTGACTCTCACTGGGGTACGGGTTCCACACACACTGACTCTCGGTGGGGTACGGGTCCCACAGACACTGACTCTCACTGGGGTACGGGTTCCACACACACTGACTCTCTGTGGGGTACGGGTCCCACAGACACTGACTCTCACTGGGGTACGGGTTCCACAGTCACTGACTCTCACTGGGGTACGGGTTCCACACACACTGACTCTCACTGGAGTACGCGTTCCACAGACACTGACTCTCACTGGGGTACGGGTTCCACACACACTGACTCTCACTGAGGTACGGGTTCCACAGACACTGACTCTCACTGGGGTACGGGTTCCACAGACACTGACTCTCACTGGGGTACGGGTTCCACACACACTGACTCTCACTGGGGTACGGGTTCCACACACTGACTCTCACTGGGGTACAGGTTCCACACGCACTGACTCTCACTGGGGTACGGGTTCCACACACACTGACTCTCACTGGGATACGGGTTCCACACACACTGACTCTCACTGGGGTACGGGTTCCACACACACTGACTCTCACTGGGGTATGGGTTCCACACACACTGACTCTCACTGGGGTACGGGCCCCACACACACTTACTCTCGCTGGGGTACGGGTTCCACACACACTGACTCTCACTGGGGTACAGGTTCCACACACACTGACTCTCACTGGGGTACAGGTTCCACAGACACTGACTCTCACTGTGGTACAGTTCCACACACACTGACTCTCACTGGAGTACAGTTCCACAGACACTGACTCTCACTGGGGTACGTGTTCCACACATTGACTCTCACTGGGATACAGTTCCACACACACTGACTCTCACTGAGGTACAGGTTCCACAGACACTGACTCTCACTGGGGTACAGTTCCACAAACACTGACTCTCACTGGAGTACAGGTTCCACAGACACTGACTCTCACTGGGGTACAGTTCCACAGACACTGACTCTCACTGAGATACAGGTTCCACAGACACTGACTCTCACTGGGGTACGGGTTCCACACATTGACTCTCACTGGGATACAGTTCCACAGACACTGACTCTCACTGAGGTACAGGTTCCACAGACACTGACTCTCACTGGGGTACAGTTCCACAGACACTGACTCTCACTGGAGTACAGGTTCCACAGACACTGACTCTCACTGGAGTACAGGTTCCACAGACACTGACTCTCACTGGGGTACAGTTCCACAGACACTGACTCTCACTGGGGTACGGGTTCCACAGACACTGACTCTCACTGGGGTACGGGTCCCACAGACTCTGACTCTCACTGGGGTACGGGTTCCACACACACTGACTCTCACTGGGGTACGGGTTCCACACACACTGACTCTCACTGGGGTACGGGTTCCACACACACTGACTCTCACTGGGGTACGGGTCCCACAGACACTGACTCTCACTGGGGTACGGGTTCCACAGACACTGACTCTCACTGGGGTACGGGTTCCACAGACACTGACTCTCACTGGGGTACAAGTTCCACAGACACTGACTCTCACTGGGGTACAGTTCCACACACTGACTCTCACTGGGGTACAGTTCCACAGACACTGACTCTCACTGGGGTACGGGTTCCACAGACACTGACTCGCACTGGGGTACGGGTTCCACAGACACTGACTCTCACTGGGGTACGGGTTCCACAGACACTGACTCTCACTGAGGTACGGGTTCCACAGACACTGACTCTCACTGGGGTATGGGTTCCACAGACACTGACTCTCAGTGGGGTACGGGTTCCACAGACACTGACTCTCACTGGGGTACGGGTTCCACAGACACTGACTCTCACTGGGGTACGTGTTCCACACACTGACTCTCACTGGGGTACGGGTTCCACAGACACTGACTCTCACTGAGGTACAGGTTCCACAGACACTGACTCTCACTGGGGTATGGGTTCCACAGACACTGACTCTCACTGGGGTACGGGTTCCACCCACACTGACTCTCACTGGGGTACGGGTTCCACAGACACTGACTCTCACTGGGGTACGGGTTCCACAGACACTGACTCTCACTGGGGTACGGGTTCCACAGACACTGACTCTCACTGGGGTACGTGTTCCACACATTGTGTCTCACTGGGGTATGGGTTCCACAGACACTGACTCTCACGGAGGTACAGGTTCCACAGACACTGACTCTCACTGGGGTACATTTCCACAGACACTGACTCTCACTGGGGTACGGGTTCCACACATTGACTCTCACTGGGATACAGTTCCACAGACACTGACTCTCACTGGGGTACGTGTTCCACACATTGACTCTCACTGGGATACAGTTCCACAGACACTGACTCTCATTGAGGTACAGGTTCCACAGACACTGACTCTCACTGGGGTACAGTTCCACAGACACTGACTCTCACTGGAGTACAGGTTCCACAGACACTGACTCTCACTGGGGTACAGTTCCACAGACACTGACTCTCACTGGGATACAGGTTCCACAGACACTGACTCTCACTGGGGTACGGGTTCCACACATTGACTCTCACTGGGATACAGTTCCACAGACACTGACTCTCACTGAGGTACAGGTTCCACAGACACTGACTCTCACTGGGGTACAGTTCCACAGACACTGACTCTCACTGGAGTACAGGTTCCACAGACACTGACTCTCACTGGAGTACAGGTTCCACAGACACTGACTCTCACTGGGGTACAGTTCCACAGACACTGACTCTCACTGGGGTACAGGTTCCACAGACACTGACTCTCACTGGGGTGCAGGTTCCACAGACACTGACTCTCACTGGGGTACAGTTCCACACACACTGACTCTCACTGGAGTACAGGTTCCACAGACACTGACTCTCACTGGGGTACAGTTCCACACACACTGACTCTCACTGGAGTACAGTTCCACAGACACTGACTCTCACTGGGGTACGTGTTCCACACATTGACTCTCACTGGGATACAGTTCCACACACACTGACTCTCACTGAGGTACAGGTTCCACAGACACTGACTCTCACTGGGGTACAGTTCCACAGACACTGACTCTCACTGGAGTACAGGTTCCACAGACACTGACTCTCACTGGGGTACAGTTCCACAGACACTGACTCTCACTGGGATACAGGTTCCACAGACACTGACTCTCACTGGGGTACGGGTTCCACACATTGACTCTCACTGGGATACAGTTCCACAGACACTGACTCTCACTGAGGTACAGGTTCCACAGACACTGACTCTCACTGGGGTACAGTTCCACAGACACTGACTCTCACTGGAGTACAGGTTCCACAGACACTGACTCTCACTGGAGTACAGGTTCCACAGACACTGACTCTCACTGGGGTACAGTTCCACAGACACTGACTCTCACTGGGGTACAGGTTCCACAGACACTGACTCTCACTGGGGTACAGGTTCCACACACACTGACTCTCACTGGGGTACGGGTTCCACAGACACTGACTCACTGGGGTACGGGCCCCACACACACTTACTCTCACTGGGGTACGGGTTCCACACACACTGACTCTCACTGGGGTACAGGTTCCACACACACTGACTCTCGCTGGGGTACAGGTTCCACACACTGACTCTCACTGGGGTACGGGCTCCACAGACACTGACTCTCACTGGGGTACAGGTTCCACACACACTGACTCTCGCTGGGGTACAGGTTCCACACACTGACTCTCACTGGGGTACGGGTTCCACACACACTGACTCTCACTGGGGTACGGGCTCCACACACACTGACTCTCACTGGGGTACGGGCTCCACAGACACTGACTGTCACTGGGGTACGGGCTCCACAGACACTGACTCTCACTGGGGTACGGGTTCCACACACACTGACTCTCACTCGGGTACGGGTTCCACACACACTGACTCTCACTGGGGTACGGGTTCCACACACACTGACTCTCACTGGGGTACGGGTTCCACAAACACTGACTCTCACTGGGGTACGGGTTCCACACACACTGACTCTCACTGGGGTACGGGTTCCACAGACACTGACTCTCACTGGGGTACAGGTTCCACAAACACCGACTCTCGCTGGTGTACGGGTTCCACACACACTGACTCTCACTGGGGTACGGGTTCCACACACACTGACTCTCACTGGGGTACGGGTTCCACAGACACTGACTCTCCATGGGATACGGGTTCCACACACAATCACTCTCACTGTGGAACAGGTCCCACAGACACTGACTCTCACTTGGGTACGGGTTCCACAGACACTGACTTTTACTGGGGTACGGGTCCTATAGATACTGACACTCACTGGGGTATGGGTTCCACAGACACTGACTTTTACTGGGGTACGGGTCCCACAGACACTGACTCTCACTGGGGTACGGGTCCCACAGACACTGACACTCACTGGGGTACGGGTTCCACACACACTGACTCTCACTGGGGCACGGGTTCCACACACACTGACTCTTACTGGGGTATGGGTTCCACAGACACTGACTCTCACTGGAGTATGGGTTCCACAGACACTGACTTTTACTGGGGTACGGGTCCCGCAGACACTGACACTCACTGGGGTACGGGTTCCACACACTGACTCTCACTGGGGCACGGGTTCCACACGCACTGACTCTTACTGGGGTATGGGTTCCACAGACACTGACTCTCACTGTGGTACGGGTTCCACAGACACTGACTCTCACTGGGGTACAAGTTCCACAGACACTGACTCTCACTGGGGTACAGTTCCACAGACACTGACTCTCACTGGGGTACGGGTTCCACAGACACTGACTCTCACTGAGGTACGGGTTCCACAGACACTGACTCTCACTGGGGTATGGGTTCCACAGACACTGACTCTCAGTGGGGTACGGGTTCCACAGACACTGACTCTCACTGGGGTACGGGTTCCACAGACACTGACTCTCACTGGGGTACGTGTTCCACACACTGACTCTCACTGGGGTACGGGTTCCACAGACACTGACTCTCACTGAGGTACAGGTTCCACAGACACTGACTCTCACTGGGGTATGGGTTCCACAGACACTGACTCTCACTGGGGTACGGGTTCCACCCACACTGACTCTCACTGGGGTACGGGTTCCACAGACACTGACTCTCACTGGGGTACGGGTTCCACAGACACTGACTCTCACTGGGGTACGGGTTCCACAGACACTGACTCTCACTGGGGTACGTGTTCCACACATTGTGTCTCACTGGGGTATGGGTTCCACAGACACTGACTCTCACTGAGGTACAGGTTCCACAGACACTGACTCTCACTGGGGTACAGTTCCACAGACACTGACTCTCACTGGGGTACGGGTTCCACACATTGACTCTCACTGGGATACAGTTCCACAGACACTGACTCTCACTGAGGTACAGGTTCCACAGACACTGACTCTCACTGGGGTACAGTTCCACAGACACTGACTCTCACTGGAGTACAGGTTCCACAGACACTGACTCTCACTGGGGTACAGTTCCACAGACACTGACTCTCACTGGGATACAGGTTCCACAGACACTGACTCTCACTGGGGTACGGGTTCCACACATTGACTCTCACTGGGATACAGTTCCACAGACACTGACTCTCACTGAGGTACAGGTTCCACAGACACTGACTCTCACTGGGGTACAGTTCCACAGACACTGACTCTCACTGGAGTACAGGTTCCACAGACACTGACTCTCACTGGAGTACAGGTTCCACAGACACTGACTCTCACTGGGGTACAGTTCCACAGACACTGACTCTCACTGGGGTACAGGTTCCACAGACACTGACTCTCACTGGGGTACAGGTTCCACAGACACTGACTCTCACTGGGGTACAGTTCCACACACACTGACTCTCACTGGAGTACAGGTTCCACAGACACTGACTCTCACTGGGGTACAGTTCCACACACACTGACTCTCACTGGAGTACAGTTCCACAGACACTGACTCTCACTGGGGTACGTGTTCCACACATTGACTCTCACTGGGATACAGTTCCACACACACTGACTCTCACTGAGGTACAGGTTCCACAGACACTGACTCTCACTGGGGTACAGTTCCACAGATACTGACTCTCACTGGAGTACAGGTTCCACAGACACTGACTCTCACTGGGGTACAGTTCCACAGACACTGACTCTCACTGGGATACAGGTTCCACAGACACTGACTCTCACTGGGGTACAGTTCCACACACAGTGACTCTCACTGGAGTACAGTTCCACAGACATTGACTCTCACTGGGGTACGTGTTCCACACATTGACTCTCACTGGGATACAGTTCCACACACACTGACTCTCACTGAGGTACAGGTTCCACAGACACTGACTCTCACTGGGGTACAGTTCCACAGACACTGACTCTCACTGGAGTACAGGTTCCACAGACACTGACTCTCACTGGGGTACAGTTCCACAGACACTGACTCTCACTGGGATACAGGTTCCACAGACACAGACTCTCACTGGGGTACGGGTTCCACACATTGACTCTCACTGGGATACAGTTCCACAGACACTGACTCTCACTGAGGTACAGGTTCCACAGACACTGACTCTCACTGGGGTACAGTTCCACAGACACTGACTCTCACTGGAGTACAGGTTCCACAGACACTGACTCTCACTGGAGTACAGGTTCCACAGACACTGACTCTCACTGGGGTACAGTTCCACAGACACTGACTCTCACTGGGGTACAGGTTCCACAGACACTGACTCTCACTGGGGTACAGGTTCCACAGACACTGACTCTTACTGGGGTACTGGTTCCACACACACTGACTCTCACTGGAGTACAGGTTCCACAGACACTGACTCTCACTGGGGTACAGTTCCACACACACTGACTCTCACTGGGGTACAGGTTCCACAGACACTGACTCTCACTGGGGTACGGGTTCCACAGACACTGACTCTCACTGGGGTACAGTTCCACAGACACTGACTCTCACTGGGGTACAGTTCCACACACACTGACTCTCACTGGGGTACAGGTTCCACAGACACTGACTCTCACTGGGGTACAGTTCCACAGACACTGACTCTCACTGGGGTGCAGTTCCACAGACACTGACTCTCACTGGGGTACAGTTCCACAGACACTGACTCTCACTGGGGTACAGTTCCACAGACACTGACTCTCACTGGGGTACAGTTCCACACACACTGACTCTCACTGGGGTACGGGTTCCACAGACACTGACTCTCACTGGGGTACGGGTTCCACAGACACTGACTCTCACTGGGGTACGGGTTCCACAGACACTGACTCTCACTGGGGTACGGGTTCCACAGACACTGACTCTCACTGGGGTACAGGTTCCACACACACTGACTCTCACTGGGGTACAGGTTCCACAGACACTGACTCTCACTGGAGTACAGGTTCCACAGACACTGACTCTCACTGGGGTACAGTTCCACACACACTGACTCTCACTGGAGTACAGTTCCACAGACACTGACTCTCACTGGGGTACGTGTTCCACACATTGACTCTCACTGGGATACAGTTCCACACACACTGACTCTCACTGAGGTACAGGTTCCACAGACACTGACTCTCACTGGGGTACAGTTCCACAGACACTGACTCTCACTGGAGTACAGGTTCCACAGACACTGACTCTCACTGGGGTACAGTTCCACAGACACTGACTCTCACTGGGATACAGGTTCCACAGACACTGACTCTCACTGGGGTACGGGTTCCACACATTGACTCTCACTGGGATACAGTTCCACAGACACTGACTCTCACTGAGGTACAGGTTCCACAGACACTGACTCTCACTGGGGTACAGTTCCACAGACACTGACTCTCACTGGAGTACAGGTTCCACAGACACTGACTCTCACTGGAGTACAGGTTCCACAGACACTGACTCTCACTGGGGTACAGTTCCACAGACACTGACTCTCACTGGGGTACGGGTTCCACAGACACTGACTCTCACTGGGGTACGGGTCCCACAGACACTGTCTCTCACTGGGGTACGGGTCCCACAGACTCTGACTCTCACTGGGGTACGGGTTCCACACACACTGACTCTCACTGGGGTACGGGTCCCACTGACACTGTCTCTCACTGGGGTACGGGTCCCACAGACTCTGACTCTCACTGGGGTACGGGTTCCACACACACTGAATCTCACTGGGGTACGGGTTCCACACACACTGACTCTCACTGGGGTACGGGTCCCACAGACACTGACTCTCACTGGGGTACGGGTTCCAAAGACACTGACTCTCACTGGGGTACGGGTTCCACAGACACTGACTCTCACTGGGGTACAAGTTCCACAGACACTGACTCTCACTGGGGTACAGTTCCACACACTGACTCTCACTGGGGTACAGTTCCACAGACACTGACTCTCACAGGGGTACGGGTTCCACAGACACTGACTCTCACTGGGGTACGGGTTCCACAGACACTGACTCTCACTGGGGTACGGGTTCCACAGACACTGACTCTCACTGAGGTACGGGTTCCACAGACACTGACTCTCACTGGGGTATGGGTTCCACAGACACTGACTCTCAGTGGGGTACGTGTTCCACAGACACTGACTCTCACTGGGGTACGGGTTCCACAGACACTGACTCTCACTGGGGTACGGGTTCCACCCACACTGACTCTCACTGGGGTGCGGGTTCCACAGACACTGACTCTCACTGGGGTACGGGTTCCACAGACACTGACTCTCACTGGGGTACGGGTTCCACAGACACTGACTCTCACTGGGGTACGTGTTCCACACATTGTGTCTCACTGGGGTATGGGTTCCACAGACACTGACTCTCACTGAGGTACAGGTTCCACAGACACTGACTCTCACTGGGGTACAGTTCCACAGACACTGACTCTCACTGGGGTACGGGTTCCACACATTGACTCTCACTGGGATACAGTTCCACAGACACTGACTCTCACTGGGGTACGTGTTCCACACATTGACTCTCACTGGGATACAGTTCCACAGACACTGACTCTCACTGAGGTACAGGTTCCACAGACACTGACTCTCACTGGGGTACAGTTCCACAGACACTGACTCTCACTGGAGTACAGGTTCCACAGACACTGACTCTCACTGGGGTACAGTTCCACAGACACTGACTCTCACTGGGATACAGGTTCCACAGACACTGACTCTCACTGGGGTACGGGTTCCACACATTGACTCTCACTGGGATACAGTTCCACAGACACTGACTCTCACTGAGGTACAGGTTCCACAGACACTGACTCTCACTGGGGTACAGTTCCACAGACACTGACTCTCACTGGAGTACAGGTTCCACAGACACTGACTCTCACTGGAGTACAGGTTCCACAGACACTGACTCTCACTGGGGTACAGTTCCACAGACACTGACTCTCACTGGGGTACAGTTCCACACACACTGACTCTCACTGGGGTACAGGTTCCACAGACACTGACTCTCACTGGGGTACAGTTCCACAGACACTGACTCTCACTGGGGTGCAGTTCCACAGACACTGACTCTCACTGGGGTACAGTTCCACAGACACTGACTCTCACTGGGGTACAGTTCCACAGACACTGACTCTCACTGGGGTACAGTTCCACACACACTGACTCTCACTGGGGTACGGGTTCCACAGACACTGACTCTCACTGGGGTACGGGTTCCACAGACACTGACTCTCACTGGGGTACGGGTTCCACAGACACTGACTCTCACTGGGGTACGGGTTCCACAGACACTGACTCTCACTGGGGTACAGGTTCCACACACACTGACTCTCACTGGGGTACAGGTTCCACAGACACTGACTCTCACTGGAGTACAGGTTCCACAGACACTGACTCTCACTGGGGTACAGTTCCACACACACTGACTCTCACTGGAGTACAGTTCCACAGACACTGACTCTCACTGGGGTACGTGTTCCACACATTGACTCTCACTGGGATACAGTTCCACACACACTGACTCTCACTGAGGTACAGGTTCCACAGACACTGACTCTCACTGGGGTACAGTTCCACAGACACTGACTCTCACTGGAGTACAGGTTCCACAGACACTGACTCTCACTGGGGTACAGTTCCACAGACACTGACTCTCACTGGGATACAGGTTCCACAGACACTGACTCTCACTGGGGTACGGGTTCCACACATTGACTCTCACTGGGATACAGTTCCACAGACACTGACTCTCACTGAGGTACAGGTTCCACAGACACTGACTCTCACTGGGGTACAGTTCCACAGACACTGACTCTCACTGGAGTACAGGTTCCACAGACACTGACTCTCACTGGAGTACAGGTTCCACAGACACTGACTCTCACTGGGGTACAGTTCCACAGACACTGACTCTCACTGGGGTACGGGTTCCACAGACACTGACTCTCACTGGGGTACGGGTCACACAGACACTGTCTCTCACTGGGGTACGGGTCCCACAGACTCTGACTCTCACTGGGGTACGGGTTCCACACACACTGACTCTCACTGGGGTACGGGTCCCACAGACTCTGACTCTCACTGGGGTACGGGTTCCACAGACACTGACTCTCACTGGGGTACAAGTTCCACAGACACTGACTCTCACTGGGGTACAGTTCCACACACTGACTCTCACTGGGGTACAGTTCCACAGACACTGACTCTCACAGGGGTACGGGTTCCACAGACACTGACTCTCACTGGGGTACGGGTTCCACAGACACTGACTCTCACTGGGGTACGGGTTCCACAGACACTGACTCTCACTGAGGTACGGGTTCCACAGACACTGACTCTCACTGGGGTATGGGTTCCACAGACACTGACTCTCACTGGGGTACGGGTTCCACCCACACTGACTCTCACTGGGGTACGGGTTCCACAGACACTGACTCTCACTGGGGTACGGGTTCCACAGACACTGACTCTCACTGGGGTACGGGTTCCACAGACACTGACTCTCACTGGGGTACGTGTTCCACACATTGTGTCTCACTGGGGTATGGGTTCCACAGACACTGACTCTCACTGAGGTACAGGTTCCACAGACACTGACTCTCACTGGGGTACAGTTCCACAGACACTGACTCTCACTGGGGTACGGGTTCCACACATTGACTCTCACTGGGATACAGTTCCACAGACACTGACTCTCACTGGGGTACGTGTTCCACACATTGACTCTCACTGGGATACAGTTCCACAGACACTGACTCTCACTGAGGTACAGGTTCCACAGACACTGACTCTCACTGGGGTACAGTTCCACAGACACTGACTCTCACTGGAGTACAGGTTCCACAGACACTGACTCTCACTGGGGTACAGTTCCACAGACACTGACTCTCACTGGGATACAGGTTCCACAGACACTGACTCTCACTGGGGTACGGGTTCCACACATTGACTCTCACTGGGATACAGTTCCACAGACACTGACTCTCACTGAGGTACAGGTTCCACAGACACTGACTCTCACTGGGGTACAGTTCCACAGACACTGACTCTCACTGGAGTACAGGTTCCACAGACACTGACTCTCACTGGAGTACAGGTTCCACAGACACTGACTCTCACTGGGGTGCAGTTCCACAGACACTGACTCTCACTGGGGTACAGGTTCCACAGACACTGACTCTCACTGGGGTACAGGTTCCACAGACACTGACTCTCACTGGGGTACAGTTCCACACACACTGACTCTCACTGGAGTACAGGTTCCACAGACACTGACTCTCACTGGGGTACAGTTCCACACACAGTGACTCTCACTGGAGTACAGTTCCACAGACACTGACTCTCACTGGGGTACGTGTTCCACACATTGACTCTCACTGGGATACAGTTCCACACACACTGACTCTCACTGAGGTACAGGTTCCACAGACACTGACTCTCACTGGGGTACAGTTCCACAGACACTGACTCTCACTGGAGTACATGTTCCACAGACACTGACTCTCACTGGGGTACAGTTCCACAGACACTGACTCTCACTGGGATACAGGTTCCACAGACACTGACTCTCACTGGGGTACTGGTTCCACACATTGACTCTCACTGGGATACAGTTCCACAGACACTGACTCTCACTGAGGTACAGGTTCCACAGACACTGACTCTCACTGGGGTACAGTTCCACAGACACTGACTCTCACTGGAGTACAGGTTCCACAGACACTGACTCTCACTGGAGTACAGGTTCCACAGACACTGACTCTCACTGGGGTACAGTTCCACAGACACTGACTCTCACTGGGGTAGAGGTTCCACAGACACTGACTCTCACTGGGGTACAGGTTCCACAGACACTGACTCTCACTGGGGTACTGGTTCCACACACACTGACTCTCACTGGAGTACAGGTTCCACAGACACTGACTCTCACTGGGGTACAGTTCCACACACACTGACTCTCACTGGGGTACAGGTTCCACAGACACTGACTCTCACTGGGGTACGGGTTCCACAGACACTGACTCTCACTGGGGTACAGTTCCACAGACACTGACTCTCACTGGGGTACAGTTCCACACACACTGACTCTCACTGGGGTACAGGTTCCACAGACACTGACTCTCACTGGTGTACAGTTCCACAGACACTGACTCTCACTGGGGTGCAGTTCCACAGACACTGACTCTCACTGGGGTACAGTTCCACAGACACTGACTCTCACTGGGGTACAGTTCCACAGACACTGACTCTCACTGGGGTACAGTTCCACACACACTGACTCTCACTGGGGTACGGGTTCCACAGACACTGACTCTCACTGGGGTACGGGTTCCACAGACACTGACTCTCACTGGGGTACGGGTTCCACAGACACTGACTCTCACTGGGGTACGGGTTCCACAGACACTGACTCTCACTGGGGTACAGGTTCCACACACACTGACTCTCACTGGGGTACAGGTTCCACAGACACTGACTCTCACTGGAGTACAGGTTCCACAGACACTGACTCTCACTGGGGTACTGTGGTAAACCACTGTTATTGTTGTTCACCGTTGTTGTTGTTGTTGCACACTGTTGTATCTATACATGCCTCAGCTGGCTCCGCCCCTGGCTCCACCCACATGCCCAGGTATAAATGTGACTGCTCTGCAGCCCCCTGCCTTCTTGGAAACCAGTCAACCACGAGAGGCATGCTCTGTTCTTTGTTAATAAAAGCCTTTTAGTTACTCTCCTAACTCTCCGTCTCTTATGAGTAATTAATAGCGCATCAATTTTATTAACAAAAACAAAATGTCGGCACCAAACGCTGAGCAGCAGGCGCTGCAGCAAATGACGGCACCAAACGCTGAGCAGCAGGCGCTGCTGCATGCCCTCAGACCAACATGCCTGGACCTCGATCCTCAAGAGGCGGGTTCGTCTACCAAGTTCGCACAATGGCTGCGTTGCTTCAAAGCTTACCTGGAAGCCTCAGCCGTGACACTAAATGGAAACAAACTAAAAATCCTGGCCTCCAAGGTGGGCCACCAAGTCTACACGCTCATCCAGGACGCGACTACCTACGCGGCGGCTATCGCTCTGCTAAAAGGACAATACACACGCCCGGTAAATACGGTTTATGCCAGACACCTCCTGAGATCCCGCAAACAGCAGTCCGGGGAATCGGTGGAGGCATTCCTACGGGCATTACAGATACTCGGCCGAGCCTGCGATTGTAAAGAGGTATCGGCCGCGACACACACGGAGGGACTTATCCGAGATGCTTTCGTTGCGGGCCTCAAGTCCGACTACTCCCGGCAGAGACTGCTGGAGAAGGGCAAAATCAACCTGAAGAAGGCAGTGTCCCTCGCGCTCTCGCTAGACGCGGCCCACCGGAATATGGACGCATTCTCCCCTAACCGCTCCGCACCGTGGACGCCGCAACCTTGGGTCATGGGACCGCCACCCCCCGGCACCAACTGCTGCAGCGATGTCCAAGGGCCCTAAATGTTACTTTTGTGGCCAGGCAAAACACCCCAGAGCACGCTGCCCGGCGAAAAACGCTACCTGCTCTGGCTGCGGGAAGAAAGGACACTACGCCAGCGCCTGCAAAGGTAAAACCGCTAACGCCAGCAGCGCCGCGTGTGAACCGTGGGGGCAGCCATCTTGGACACCTCCAGCTGCGTGGGGATCGGGATCATGGGCGCAGCCATTTTGTCCGCCATCTTGGACGCCTCCAACTCCAATCGCGGGTGACCCGGACTCAACCACCGCCTCATCTGACGACCACATCGACTCGCTCGACCATACGCTGGCCTCCGTGACGCTGGACCAATCTCTCCCTCACCAACTGTCCAGGTCCATGATGGACATTACGGTAAACGGCCGCGCCACTACCTGCCTTTTCGACAGCGGGAGCACTGAGAGCTTTATCCACCCCGACACGGTGCGCAGTTACTCTCTCCCGGTCCTGCCAACGCGCCATCGGATCTCTATGGCTTCCAAATCCCATTCAGCAGACGTCGGTGGCTACTGTGTAGTGACCCTTTCAGTAAGGGGCACAGAATACAAAAATTTTAAACTTCTTGTCCTGCCCCATCTCTGCGCTGCCGTTCTACTGGGGTTGGATTTTCAGTGCAACCTTAAAAGTGTCACATTAGCGTACGGCGGACCCCTCCCCCCACTCACAGTCTGCAGCCAGCAGCTTTTAAATCGCCCGCCACGCACCATTTGCAGCCTCTCCACGCTTAAGGTCCCCCCCCCTTGTTCGCTAACCTCACCCGCGACTGTAAGCCCATCGCTACCAAAAGCAGGCGGTACAGTGCCGGGGATAGGAGCTTCATTAAATCCGAAGTAGCAAGACTCCTGAAGGAAGGGATTATTGAGGGTAGCACTAGCCCATGGCGAGCACAAGTGGTGGTAGTGAAGACTGGCAAAAAACAGCGCCTAGTTATTGACTACAGCCAGACGATCAATCGCTACACCCAGTTGGATGCATACCCACTCCCCCGCATATCTGACATGGTCAATCAGATAGCACAATACCGGGTGTTCTCGACGATTGATCTGAAGTCGGCATACCACCAGCTCCCCATCAGGGCTGAGGACCGCCAGTACACAGCTTTTGAAGCTGACGGTCGTCTCTACCACTTCCTCCGAGTCCCCTTCGGCGTCACCAACGGGGTTTCGGTCTTCCAAAGGGAGATGGACCGAATGGTTGACCAGAACGCGCTGCAGGCCACCTTCCCCTATCTAGACAACGTCACCATCTGCGGCCACGACCAGCAGGACCATGACGTTAACCTAGAGAAATTCCTCCGCACGGCCCAGCGGCTGAATCTAACATACAACAAGGACAAATGTATGTTTCGCACCACGCGCCTTGCCATTCTTGGCTGCGTAGTGGAGAACGGAGTCATCGGCCCTGACCCCGACAGAATGCGCCCCCTTATGGAGCTCCCCCTCCCCCACTGCCAAAAAGCACTGAAGAGATGCCTAGGGTTTTTCTCTTACTATGCTCAGTGGGTGCCCAACTATGCAGACAAAGCCAGACCCCTCATCAAGTCCACCTCCTTCCCCCTGACAGCAGAGGCATGTGCAGCCTTCACTCTCATAAAAAGAGATATTGCGAAGGCCACAATGCACGCAGTGGATGAGTCCATCCCTTTCCAAGTGGAGAGCGACGCATCCGACTTCGCCCTAGCTGCAACCCTTAACCAGGCGGGGAGACCCGTGGCCTTTTTCTCAAGGACCCTCCAGGGCCCCGAGATTCGACACTCCTCTGTCGAAAAGGAGGCCCAGGCCATTGTGGAAGCGGTGCGACATTGGAGGCATTACCTGGCCGGAAAACGATTTACCCTACTCACTGACCAGCGTTCAGTAGCTTTTATGTTTAACAATAAGCAGAGGGGCAAAATCAAGAATGACAAGATCTTGAGGTGGAGAATTGAACTCTCCACCGACAATTACGATATCTTGTACCGGCCCGGGAAACTCAATGAGCCCCCAGATGCCCTATCACGTGGTACATGCGCCAACGCGCAGGTTGATAGACTGCAGACCCTCCACAATGACCTCTGCCACCCGGGGGTCACCAGGTTCTTCCATTTCATCAAATCCCGTAACCTGCCCTACTCCATCGAGGAGGTCAGGACCATGACCAGGAACTGCCAAATCTGTGCCGAGTGCAAACCGCATTTTTATAGGCCAGACAGAGCAAGCCTGATCAAGGCCACTCGCCCCTTTGAGCGCCTGAGCGTCGATTTTAAAGGGCCCCTCCCCTCCTCTGACCGCAACGTGTATTTCCTCAACATAATTGATGAGTACTCCCGTTTCCCGTTTGCCATCCCTTGCCCAGACATGACCAGTACCACGGTCATTAAAGGTCTGAATGACCTTTTCGCCTTGTTCGGCTTCCTTAGCTATATCCATAGCGACCGGGGCTCATCCTTTATGAGCGACGAACTCCGTCAGTACCTGCTCACGAGAGGTATTGCTACAAGCAGAACCACCAGCTACAACCCCCGGGGGAACGGCCAGGTGGAAAGAGAGAACGCGACGGTTTGGAAGGCCGTCCTCTTAAACTTAAAATCTAAGGGCCTTCCGACCTCTCGCTGGCAGGAGGTCCTCCCTGCGGCGCTCCACTCCATTCGGTCACTGCTTTGTACGGCCACCAATGCCACCCCCCATGAAAAAATGTTCACTTTCCCCAGGCAGTCCACATCGGGGACCTCGCTACCGACATGGCTGACGTCTCCAGGACCCGTCCTACTGCGGAAGCACGTGAGGTCCCATAAAACAGACCCCCTGGTCGAGAGGGTGAGCCTCCTCCACGCCAACCCCCAGTATGCTTGCGTGGCGTACCCGGACGGGCGGGAGGACACAGTCTCCATACGAGACCTCGCACCTTCGGGTGCCCCTGAAACACTACCATTGCCATCCACCACTACCCACAACCCAACCCCTGTAGACGGCATGCCGCAGCCCCAGGACCCGTCATTGACCACCCAACCACTCAATGAGATGCCAGATTCAACGTTGGATGCGGCACCATCACCGCCGCCACCACGACGATCAGGACGGCATACAAGGCCACCTGATAGACTTACTTACACGAACCTTTAGTACACTTCACCCCGCCGGACTCAATTTTAAACAAGGGGTGAATGTGGTAAACCACTGTTATTGTTGTTCACCGTTGTTGTTGTTGTTGCACACTGTTGTATCTATACATGCCTCAGCTGGCTCCGCCCCTGGCTCCACCCACATGCCCAGGTATAAAGGTGACTGCTCTGCAGCCCCCTGCCTTCTTGGAAACCAGTCAACCACGAGAGGCATGCTCTGTTCTTTGTTAATAAAAGCCTTTTAGTTACTCTCCTAACTCTCCGTCTCTTATGAGTAATTGATAGCGCATCAGGTACGAGTTCCAGACACTGACTCTCACTGGGGTACGAGTTCCAGACACTGACTCTCACTGGGGTACGAGTTCCAGACACTGACTCTCACTGGGGTACGAGTTCCAGACACTGACTCTCACTGGGGTACGAGTTCCAGACACTGACTCTCACTGGGGTAAGGGTTCCAGAGACACTGACTGTCACTGGGGTACGCGTTCCACACACACTGACTGTCACCGGGGTACGGGTTCCACCTCTACTCAGTGCATAGGACACTAAGGAAAGAAGATATAAACTGTAAAGTCCGCGCCTCAATAATACACAGACTTCGGGAGAACAGTTCAACAGGTACTTTACTGAACAGGAGGGCAACGTCAGACTGAAATACAGAAGCCTGCTAAGGCCTTTTATACAGGGGTGGTCACTGCCGGTACTGCAGTCTAAAACCAGTTCTTCCCTTAAAGGTACATACACAACAATTCCTCCCCTTTTAGATAAACAGTACATAACATTCATTTAACAACTAAATAATAACTAATTACAACTTTCTGGATATTATATACATCAACTGAAATTATCATTTATAAGTTCAGTCTTTGAGGAGGCTTCCTGATCCTGACTGGATAGCGCCTTTCTCGAGTATCCTGTTCTTGCGGCGAAGCTGATTCTGGTTCATGGTCACTGGTTGGTTCGTCAGCTTCCAATACCACTGCTTCTGAGGTAGACGCAATCTGTACTTCAGGTTGATTACCAGGTGCACCTTCTCGTGGCACGGGTTTGGCTTGTTCCTGTGACTCTAGAATCTGGTCAGCATGGCGCCTCACAATGCTCTCTCCAATGTCCACTGTGTACATTAGTGGTCCCTGCTGTGTGCATATCGTTCCTGGCTGCCATTTTCTGTTCGGTAGTTGCGGGCCAAGACTGGTTGCCCTACCTTGAAGCTTTGGGTTGGCTTCTAATTTATGTGCTGGAATTGCTTATCCTCAACATCTCGTCTTATGTTTGGTTTGAGCAAATCCAGGCGACATCTTAGCCTTCGGTTGAAGAACAGTACGGCTGGAGCTTGGTTGGTTACTGCATGTGTCGCATTCCGGTAAGCAAACAAGAAACTATCCACCTTGTGTTGTAGTGGTATGTCGTCATTATACATTGCCTTTATGGCCTTTTTAAAGGTCTGAACAAACCTCTCAGCCAATCCATTTGTGGCTGGATGATATGGGGCAGATGTGTAATGTTTCACCCCATTATTCTTCAGGAACCTCCGGAAATCCTCAGACACAAACTGTGGCCCATTGTCGGAGCAAATCTGTTCTGGCAACCCATTCCTGGCGAAGATGGTCCTTAGGACTGCAATAGTTTTCTCCGTGGTGGTGGAGGACATTTTAATGACCTCTAGCCATTTTGAATGGGCGTCCACAGCGATTAGAAACATTGAGTCCATAAATGGACCAGCAAAATCAATGTGTACCCGTTGCCATGGAGATGAGGGCCACTCCCATGGATGTAGCGGGGCCTGTGGTGGAGCGTTTTGGACCTTCTGGCATCCTGTGCATCTCTTGGTCATATCCTCGATTTCTTTATCGATTCCCGGCCACCACACAAACGCCCTGGCTAGGCTCTTCATTTTTACCCCTCCCAGATGACCCTCATGAAGCTCATTGAGCACTCTATCTCTCAACTTGGGTGGAATTACCACTCGGGATCCACACATCAAGGTTCCCCGGCACACTGACAGCTGTTCTCACCTTGGCGAGAATGCTGGCAACAGTGAGTCGCCATATGCTGGCCATCCCTTCACCGTCAAATCGTAGACCCGAGAGAGTGTCGGGTCATTTCGGGTTTCCTTCTCTATACTCGAGTTTGTAACAGGCAAACATTCGACTATGGTCGCATGGAATATCTCAACAGGGTCCACTGCAGGTGTTTCTTCTACCGTAGGCAATGGTAGGCGCGACAGCCCATCAGCGTTTCCATGCTGTTTCGTACCCTTGTACTCTATGTCGTACTGATGTGCCCCTAGAAAAAGTGACCATCTTTGCAGCCGTTGCGCTGTCATCACCGGAACGCCCTTCTTTGGGTTAAAAATGGAGACCAGGGGCTGATGATCAGTCAGTAGAGTGAATTTCTGCCCGTGCAGATAGTGATTGAACTTCTTCACCCCCCACACCAGGCTGAGGGCCTCCCTGTCAATCTGGGCGTAGTTACGCTCGGCTGAGGTTAGCGAGCGCGACGCAAAGGCTATTGGCCTCTCTGAACCGTCACGGAATTTGTGTGACAGTACCGCTCCAATGCCGTAGGGTGACGCATCACATGCCAACCGAATCGGTAGTGTTGGGTTGTAGTGGGCCAATACTTCTTTTGAAGTGATTAGGCATTTACATTCCTGAAAGGCACGCTTACACTCATCACTCCATTTCCATGTCACTCCAGTTTGCAGCAGGGTGTTCAGTGGGTGCAGAATCGTAGATAAATTTGGCAAGAACTTATGGTAGTAGTTCACCAACCCGAGGAACGACCTCAGTTGCGACACATTTTCCGGTGCTGGAGCCGTGACTACAGCCTCAATCTTGTCCGGCGACTTATGCAACACTTCCTCATCAATCATGTGGCCACAATACGAGATTTGTCTCCTGAAGAACTCGCATTTGGGGCGGTTGGCTCGTAGCCCATATTCCTGTAATCTCGTGAGCACCTGCTCCAGGTTGGCAAGGTGTTCATTGTCATTTTCGCCCGTAACCAGGATGTCGTCCAAATAACACTGGGTCCCCGGGATCCCTTGCAGGACTTGTTCCATTGCCCTCTGCCAAATAGCCGGGGCCGATGCTACCCCGAATACCAGTCGATTGTACTGGTAAAGGCCTTTGTGAGTGTTTATCGTGAGGTATTTTCTAGATGCTTCTTCCACCTCCATTTGTAGATACGCTTGGGCCAGATCAATCTTTGTAAAACGTTTCCCTCCAGATAGTGAGGCGAAAATATCTTCTATCCGCGGAAGTGGATACTGTACTGTGTGCAGGACTGGGTTCACAGTCACCTTGAAGTCCCCACAGATGCGAATCTTCTTTGGCTCCCCAGGCGTGCTGCTCAATACTTTCTTCATTACAGGAACGATGGGTGTGGCCCACTCGCTCCAGTCCACCTTGGACAGCACACCCGAACGCTCCAGACTCTCCAGTTCAGCTTCAATGGCTGGGCGGATCGCGTATGGCACCGGTCTGGCCTTGCAAAATTTTGGGTTTGCGTTATCCTCAATCTTTATGGTTGCCTTTACTCCTTTTAGAGTCCCAAGTCCTTGCTGGAACACCTCTTCCGCGTCAGATAGAATTTGTGACAGACGTCCAGGTGCGACGTCATCATCCTTTTTGTCAGTCACAGTTAGCGCCAGAATGGAATGCCAATCCAATTGTATCTTTCGGATCCATTCACGTCCCAATAATGGTGGTCCTCCATCTCGTAGTATATATACATATATAGTTTCTGTGTTTCCTTGCCGTTATATTTAACTGGCACCCTTATTTTTCCTCTGGGGTAGACCTTTTGCCCCGTGTATGTCTTCAGTACAATGGACGTGTCCTTTAAGGGTATGTGTGAGAATAGCCGCTCATAGTCTTGTCGATTCATGACAGTTAGGGCTGATCCTGTGTCCAATTCCATCTTTACTGGGGACCCTGCTATCATGAGGGTGACCCAAATGGTTCGGTGATCTTCCTTTGCGATCATGTTGTGTAACTTTAGACAACTTAGTCCCCTGCTCCCGGAGTCCTTATCACTCTCCTGATCTTCCGAACTACTGTCTGTCAGTTTCTTTACTTTCCTGTACTGTTCCTTAGTAGTTCTTGTCGTGCTGGTTTTCTTTCCCGACCTGCAGACTCTTGCTATATGTCCCATTTTTCCGCATTGCCTGCATACTTTGTCCTTAAACCAGCAGTCCTTCTGCTCATGGGTTGTTCTGCCGCAGCGATAGCACTTTTCTGCTCCATACGCCATTTCGTTAGCGCTGTATTCTTGTGGTTTCTGTTGTATTTCCGCAGCTCCCCGTGCTGCTGCTTCGTAGGATACTGCCACGCTGAAAGCCTGTTCTAGCGTCAGGTCCTTTTTTGAAAGTAGTCGTCTCTGGGTTCCTTCACTCTGGAGCCCGCAGACAAACTTATCCCATAAGGTGTCTGCCAGTCCTGCTCCGAACTGGCAGTGCTTCGATAACTTGCGTAGTTCCGTAAGGTAGTCAGCATTGTTCTCATCTTTGTGCTGGTTTCTTTTATGGAAATTGAATCTTTCTGCTATCAGCAGCGGCGTAGGGTTTAGGTGTTCCTGTAATACATTAACAATTTCCTCAAAACTTTTCTCCATTGGTTTAGCTGGGGTAATTAAATTTTGCAATAGGCCGTATGTACTCGCGCCCATCAAATTCAATAATACCGACGCCCTCTTCCCATCGGCCACCTCATTTGCCTCTCAGTACACTTCAATTCTTTCCACATACGTGGTCCAGTCTTCTACCTCGTTGTCGAAAGCAGTGATACTGCCACTTTTCGGCATCTTGGGTGATTTAAAATGGCGCCTCCCGTGCTTTTTCTTCTTCCCCAATGGAATAAAATGGCGCCTCCCGCGCTTTTCCTTCTTCCCCAACGGGATAAAATGGCGCCTCCCGCGCTTTTCCTTCTTCCCCTTGCTGCCGCGCTGCTCCTAGCGTTCTACGGGGTAATGGCGGCGACTCGCGGATTCGGCGCGTCTCGCTTTCCTTCCCCCCCCCCGTTTATTTTCACTCCGCTGCCCGGTTCTTGAGCACCGACCACGCCCTGTGCGCTCCACCCTCTCTCTCTCTTGTTTTCTTTTCCCGGCGATGCTGCGCGGCTCGTTTTGTAGAGCCGCTCGATCGAGCTTGAGCCCGCCGCAGTCCGGAAGGGTCAGCGCACTACCTGCCACCAGCACGATTTGCTGGAACACTTTAACTGGGGAGCTAAGCACAGCTCTCCACAGTCTCTCCCGCAATCCTCCGAACACCGATGAATTCTTTGGGCGGTTGCCCGCGGTCGACGCCCGTTGCTCAGACTACGACCTCCAAGAAACCTCCTCTCAGGGCGAGATCCCCGTGAGATGATGCCACACTGCAGGTGAGTTCGAATTTACTCGTCGCCACTATAAAGTCCGCGCCTCAATAATACACGGATTTCGGGAGAACAGCTCAACAGGTACTTTACTGAACAGGAGGGCAACGTCAGACTGAAATACAGAAGCCTGCTAGGGCCTTTTATACAGGGGTGGTCACTGCCGGTACTGCAGTCTAAAACCAGTTCTTCCCTTAAAGGTACATGCGCAACATAAACCACTCACAATCTAACGGTCCCCATCCATTTACAGTACCTTGGAGCCTGTGGCATACATAGAACATAAGATGTAGGAGCAGGAGTTGGCCATTCGGCCCCTCGAGCCTGCTCCGCCATTCAATAAGATCATGGCTGATCTGATCTTGGCCTCAACTCCACTTCCCTTCCTGCTCCCCATAACCCTTGACTCCCCTGTAGCTCAAGTATCTGTCTATCTCCACCTTGAATATATTCAATGACCCAGCCTCCACAGCTCTCTGGGGAAGAGAATTGCAAAAATTCACAGCGCTCTGTGAGAAGAAATTCCTCCTATATATATTAAAATTCCTCCTATATATATTAATGATCTGGATGAGGGAATTAGATGTAATATCTCCAAGTTTGCAGATGACACAAAGCTGGGTGGGCGTGTGTGCTGTGAGGAGGATGCCGAGAAACTCCAGGATGATTTGGACAGGTTGGGTGATTGGGCAGAAGCATGGCAGATGCAATATAACGTGGATAAATGCGAGATTATCCACTTTGGTGTCAAAAACAGGAAGGCAGATTATTATCTGAACGGCAATAGATTGGGAGAAGGGGAAGTGCAACGAGGCCTGGGCATCCTTGTGCACCAGTCGCTGAAGGTAAGCATGCAGGTGCAGCAGGCGGTTAAGAAGGCAAATGGTATGTTGGCCTTCGTAGCAAGAGGGTTCGAGTACAGGAACAAGGATGTCTTGCTGCAGTTGTACAGGGCCTTGGTGAGACCACATCTTGAGTATTGTGTGCAGTTTTGGTCACCTTATCTGAGGAAGGATGTTCTTGCCATGGAGGGAGTGCAGCGAAGATTCACCAGGCTGATACCTGGGATGGCAGGAATGACGTATGAGGAGAGATTGGGTCGATTGGGCTTGTACTTGCTGGAGTTTAGAAGAATGAGAGGGGATCTCATTGAAACTTATAAAATTCTAACAGGACTGGACAGACTAGATGCAGGAAGGATGTTCCCGATGGCCGGGGAGTCCAGAACCAGGGGTCACAGTCTAAGGATAAGGGGTAAGCCATTTAGGACAGAGATGAGGAGGAATTTCTTCACCCAGAGAGTGGTGAACCTGTGGAATTCTCTACCACAGAAGGCTGTCCCACCACACCTTCCCCACCATGAAACCCAAGATCTGCGAGTTATGATTCCTTTCTTGGACTGCTTCAAACCAAATGGAGATGAATGACGAGGTAGGAAGGTCGAAGTGTAATCTATACAGAGCGTGACTATGGGGAAGAGGGGTAAAAATATGGGGCTTCCATCTGGGGAAGCGGAACCAGGGTGTGAGTCAGTGTGTGAAGGTGTTATGGAGCCTTTAGGTTGGTGCACCGGCTCCCAGTGCGTGGTGCCCCTCTGGTCAGAGAGGCTGAAGAAAACACATGCGTCAGAATTAGAGGTGGTCCTCATCTCCCGCCAGTTCCTTGCCCCCACCCCGAGACCACCCGATGAACACTCAAGATGTTCATCTGCAGCCTGGTGGCAATGGAGTCAATCCCTGGCGGTCAGAGAAACTGCTGGTGTATCACCAAGCCAGTCCTGGTGATGGACGTTGAAGTCCCCCAGCCGGGAGGTGGTGGGGGGGGGGGCATCTGTGGGCGAGGAGCCTCCTGCAAATGGTGTTCCGCCTGTGGGGGGGTTACTCAATCACCAGCTGAGGGAGGGCGGTAGGTGGTGACCAGCAGCAACAGGTCTGCCTGCCCAGGCTTGACCTGAAGTCGTGAGGCTTCCTGGGGTGCCGAGTCAATGTTCGGGCCACTCACTGACGACTGTATACAGGAAACTCTCTCTTAACCGGCAAAATTCAGGAGTAGGTTCAGGTAAGTTTTACTATATATTAGTGGCCGTGTGTAGGATTCACAAAATTCCAGGACCCCCTACTCAATGGACATGTGTCTGGAATTTAAAAAGTGGCTGTGTTGGACCTTTTTGGAGGAGAAATGTGGACAGAATTATCTCCCTATCAGGCGCCTTTGGACTCAACTAGGGCCTATTGGATTGAGTTTGGACATTTTAAATTGTATGCTGGGTCTGCACAGGGAAATGGGATCCTTATAGGGCTGCTAACCCACCTGGGAGGCAGGCCCCCAGGGAGACATTAGCAGTCTAACAAAAGCCCACTTACCAGGGACCCAGATACATACATATTTTAATAGTTCTTAAAACGGCTATACAGAAAAACCCTGGCATCAGCAAAACACACAATGATGGACAGTATCAAGACCTGATTACATTCTAACAGCACCATTCAAAAACCCCATCAACACCTTTGGGAACCTTGTATCATGCTAATGTTCAATCAGCCCACCAAAATTCTCACAAAGGGATCACATCAGAGTTGATCAGCCTGCCAAAATCGCACAAAAGGGAGTCATCTAAAATCAATTGTGCACCCGAGTTTTGGCACAAAAGTTTACGCAGCCTCTCAGGTATAGCTGGGGGTTTGCTAGTAGCTAAAGAGACCTCAACAGACAGGCTGAAGAGAGAGAGAGTGCCGGCGGGCAGCAGCAGCAGCACACCGGAGCAGAAGAAACGTACCCGAGAACACGCTGGAAAAGCACTTGGACTCTGGGCTCTTTGACTCTGGCTTTGAAACATCTAACTTGCCACACGAGGTTACAGCAACGCAACAGGAAAACCTAACAAGAAGCCGGGGAGTCACTGAAAGATCAACCATCATCCAGCGCTGACTCGAGGGAAACTTGTTTACCATCAAAACGTCGACCAGTGCTAATACCGAAGACACCGCAACCAGCCAAGGAGTCCACGAGATTGAGGAGAGAGAAAGCTGTGAGCAACTGGTCTAAACGGTGGAGAAATCCTTTGGTGAGCAGTCCCTGTAATTTCAGATCCTAACTTAGTTAGTGTAGTGGTGGGAGGTGGTTTTATTTTGGGGTCTTTTTCTCTCACTGCATAACCTCTGTACCCGTTGCGTATACGTTTTTGTTTAGTTAATTCGTGTGGTGTGCGATTTCTAAATAAAATATTTGTTCTTGCACCAAACAGTTGTCTGCCTACATCTATCACATCCCCTAAATAATTCCAAGCCCCAGAACCAGGGAGTGGGACGATTGGAACTGTCAAGGTCAATTTAAAAGGCCAACAAACCCCCCACCCCCCACACCGTGTAACTGGGGTTCCTGGATCTGTGGCCGTGTAACCGGGACTCCTGCACAAATGCCGGGTAACCGGGGCTCCTGCACCTGTGTACGGGGCTCTTGTACCTTGGTAAGTATACCTCTCTGTAATCCAGACTTTTTGATCAACTGGCACCACGCCGGTCCCGTCGGTGCTGGATAAAAAAGAGTTTCCTGTACCACTGTGCCCCCACCCCTGGAGGGGGATGGTGCAAATGTTTTGTTCACAGCCCCACGAAGCACTTTGAGAAGCCTTTCTACATTAAAGGTGCTTTATCTATGCAAGTGGTTGCTGTATAAAGCTCATCTGCGAACAACAACAGAAAACGCTGGAAAAACTCAGCCTGGCTAGGGCAACATCCGTGGAGAGAGAAACAGAGTTAATGTTTCGGGTCGAAGACCCTTCATCAGAACCTGCGACCTGAAACATTAATACGATAGCAAAATACTGCAGATGTTGGAAATCCGAAATAACAACAGAAAATGCTGGAAAAACTCAGCAGGTCAGGCAACATCCATGGAGAGAAATTTGAGTTGACGTTTCGGGTCGAACCCTTCTTCAAAACTGGAAAGAAAAGAAATTAGATCGAAGGCAGGGCTGCGATCGGACAAAAGAAGTGAAAGAAACAAAAGAAGTAAAAGAGACAATAAAAGGTATTCGGAGCCAGATGAGATGGTAATAGGCTGAGATTAGGTGTGAAGTGTACTGGCAGGGCAAGAGATAGCTGCCAGGTGTGAGAGAGAAACAAAAGGAAAGGGGGGGGGGGGAAAAGGAGTGGAAAAATTACAAGTAAAAAAGTAATAGGGGCTGAGGTTATGATCTGAAATTGTTGAACTCGATATTGAGTCCGGAAGGCGGCAAAGTGCCTAATCGGAAGATGAGGTGCTGTTCCTCGAGTTTACGCTGAGCTTCCGTGGAACAATGCAAGAGGCCGAGGACGGTGAGGTCCGAGTGGGAATGGAGCGGTGAATTAAAATGACAGGCGACCGGAAGCTCGGGGTCACCCTTACGGACTGAACAGAGGT